>NW_027111025.1:789891-799936 GCF_000696795.3 Halyomorpha halys | reverse complement strand
TATTTTAATGTCCTGTAAATTCTAAAATATTTGTATCTTGTTCTTTCATTTAGCCCTGACGAAGCTTTTTTTTCTAGTTTTTTTTTACTACTTTGATACCTTTATTGACCACCACCCGGACTATCTTCCTTCTATCTCATTAAAAATAGTTATAAATATGGTAAAGAGGTAGGTGTAAAAGGTAGAACAGATAGGTGAAGTATGGCGTAAGTGAGGTATAGTTATTACTAAAAAAGGAGATATTGAGAAAATTAATAACAACATACAAAGGGGTAATCACCAGTCAGATTGAAATAGAGCGGGCGACTGAGGAAAGGGATCCCAGATTGAAAATGTCCCCACTTCCTACACTAACCCTTAGGAAGGGTAAGATTTTTTATAATATATAGATAGTTAAACTGGCAGAAACATCTAATCTCTTATCGAATATTACAATAGGTAAATATATGTGATAAATGTGCAAGTATATGTATAAGATGCAACATACTAGATATAGAAGATATACAAAAAAAATTACAGAAAATTTAAAATTATAATCAACTTCCTTGCTTTATATTTGTACACACGGGTTTCCCCCTCAGGTTCAGGATGTGATAAAACCCATTTTTTAAATCTATTTTAACGTATATCTCGAAAATAATTGGGTTTGGAGAAGAATGCGTTAAATTTCCTAATAGAGCTGTTATATAACTTTTTTTTTATAAACCGTGTAGTTTCATAGTGATATATGGTACGGACAAATATTATTCAAGTCAAATAAAACACCCGACTATGACATTCAAAAAATGAAAAGGTAATCTGTTTTATGTAGTGAAAAACTGGGAATATACGTTTTTTATTCCTTCTCTCCACACATCTAAATCCGAAGAATAGCAATAGGACTTTGAGGTCATGATGCTCTGGTGGTACTAATAGTACAAGAGCCCAAAGGGGGAAAAATTCAAAATCTTTAAAAAATTGACGTGAAAACTATATATAATTACTAGTAGAAATTGATGAGTCTGCACAAAAAAAATACTAATTTTTCATTCGGACCTCCGTGTATTTAAAAACTATTAAAAAAAACAGAAAACTTAATAGACATAATTTTAAGTAGAGTAAATTTGCTGAAATATGAGCCCTAACCGATCTATTTACGTTCAATAGTTTCCGAGATAAAGCTTTTTAAAAAGTAACATTTAATAAATAATGCACAGAAAAATCAGTAGTTAGTGAATTATTTTAAGAAATCTTTTTTGTTATGAAATGTTCCTTTAAAAAAAAACTGAACTATCTAATTTAGCAAATGTACTCACTAAATGATGTTCTATTAGGTTTTGTAGTATTATAGGTAGTTTAAAAGATATGGAACACCGAATGAAAAATTATTTTTTAAAAATATTTTGAAACAATTGTAATTTTATATTCTCACCTCACTATAATAGGCAGACATCAATTTTGACTAGTAACAATACATAATTTCCTCCAAATTAATAAAAAATTGGGTACAATGACTTCTTTTTCACCGGGTTCTTGTACTTTACCTAACAAGAACTTTTCATTATTACTTTTTATGGATATCTGCGTTCTCCACCTGATAAGTTACTTAGTTATTACAAGCACTTATTTACGAATAACTACCTGAGTAAATAAAATGTTTATGTTCAAGGAAACACCAAGAACCTACTAATTTTAGGGTTCTGTAATAACCATTAAAAGGTAAATAAAATAATTAGCTTCATTTAATTAAAACATCATTTTGTAACTGAATGTTATTATATACTTCAACAAAGTACTGTTCATGAGGAGTTCACACAACTCCGAAGGACCTCCGAACCCACAGTGTTGACTCATCGTTATAATGAAACAAAAAATAATTCATATTGAAAGAAGATAGTTGACCGAATAAAGTAGACTGTAGGAGGATAGTCGGGGTGGCGGTCAATAAAGGTTTCAAAATAGTAAAAGAGAGCTATTTATTGTAAACCAAATTCTCCCCAGTTTACAGGGATGTCAGAATGAAGTGAAGCGAACAACTGAACTGCGACCAAGTTAGGCTCTTTAGAAAGACAGATTTTATTATTTAAAAGAAAAATAAGGATAATAAATATGAAGCAAATGAAACAATGTTTTAAAAAATAAATAATTAATCAAGTGGGAAGCCACTGCTTATTAACATAACCACAAAGCTGTAACCGGCCCAAGGAATTAGAAAGCAGTTTGCAACACCAGCAGCCGACCGTGAAATTATAATAGCATTCCCCGCTAGCAGGATCATCTGGCTGTATAGCACCTAGCACTCGAGGGTTATAGCAGGACTTTGAAGGATCAACACTTGCTAAATCGGTAAGTGTACAAACAGCATACATAAAATATATAAATATATATGGGGCACTCGGCCCATATATTTATATATATTTTTTTAACTTGTTTATTTTACGTGTTCGAAACATTTTTTTTTTTAACGACATACCTTATTATTATTCATATAATTACTACAATCTCAAGGAGAGATTATAACACTAAAATTAGTTATAGTGAATCTTCCCCTTCCGTCCCGCCATAAAGAAACCATTTTCTTTGTACCCTCCTGTAGAAAAATAATTATTATCAAATACAAATATAAATAGAAAATATATTCAAGTCCTAAATCCTTGTTTTTCTATAACCTCCCCCCATGGAGTGACGCTCCTATATGACTTTTAAAATAATTGCTTAAAACAGGAAGAGTAGGCAGAGTAGTAGGGGAGGCAGTTAAATCGAACAATATTTTTAAAAAACGCCTAAAATTGAAAAAAGGCGTGAACCATCCACTCCCGCCCTCCTTGGTAGCCTTACTTAGCTGACCTTTCAAACAGACGATTATAACGAGTAGGTTGGTCGATGTACGACATGTGCAACATCTCACAAGAGGAGATCCTAACAAAAAAAGGCAATCCTTCCCCGCCGGACCCACCCCACTAAGACCCCTAGGGAGCGACGGTCCTATATCCCTTTGAAATGTTTGCTTAAAACGGGGAGAGAAGAGTTAAGATGGTTTAATAGAGCAATATTTAAAAAGCGCCTGAAATTGAAAAACGCCGGGTAAAAAAAGAAACCATGATGGGAGGTTTCTTTATTTCCCCTTGAAAATATTTTAAAATAGCGAGTAATCTTCGAAAAACATTAGTTCTATTGAGATAAATTTTATAGTTTAAATAAAACAATCTTTATTTCTTTAAAAGTTCAACGTTTCGGCTAACCTCGAGGAGAATCTTAATTGCAAATTTACAACCACATTAATAATTTAAAGTATCCTTCTGAGCTTTTGTACCCTCGGATTTTTTGGAATATTTCCTTGTTTAGTATTTCCTGGGGCATTCTTATATGAAACGTCAGAAGAAAATAAATAAATATAGTTGATAATTATTTTTTCTTCCTTGTTGACCGCAGCCATCCCATTCAAATCAACTTATGGTCAATAATCTACAAATATACGATAAAACTATCTCTGTATTATATAAAAAATATTTTAGTGATCACCGTGTAATATTCTATTTTACACATAAGGTGAAATAATAAAAATAGTTCGTTAAAAAATGAGTTAACTGATGAAGAATTTTTTTTTCCCTACTTACACTACATCAGAATAATAATAATACAATTTGACCTAAACAATAAATATAAATTACAGTAATACAATTTAAATGAACAGTAGTATAATTTGTAAATTGGGATTGGTCCGTAATCAAGCGAATGGGGGTAACCCCTCCTAGTAGCTGTTTAAGTTTTTATATTAATAATTACAATAAATTAAATATAACAGAAAACATTAATCGATAAACTGGCTGTAGTATAATTCATAGCAAAGCCAAGTTTTTTATTTCAATTTGTATTTAAAATATTGCAGGAGAGTTCCAGCTCATTTATATAAGAGTAAAAACGGAAAGTCGTTTGAATTAATTTGCCTCTAATTAAAACCAGATTAAAATGCTAATTACTGAATTAAAAGCATTAAATTAGGACTAGCATTGAATTTATTTTCTTTCCCTTTAAAAGGAAAAATTAAATTTGCAACGTGTCGGTTAGGTTTTAATCGAGAATTAAGGCTTAATTTATAAATAGATTAAACGAAAATTAACTATTTTAATAGAGATAGTATCTTATCTAAGGCTAAGAAACTTCTTTAGTTCATAATTTATAGTTTAAAAATTACTTTCTTAGCAATAAAAATTGCTAATGCGATTATAATTTAATGAAGTTATGAAATAGTTAAAGTTCCTCCGTTTTGGTGTAGCAATAGAAAAAAAAAAAAAAGCTCAGGATAAGCACAATTGAAAATGCTACTCATGAATTATAAAGTTCCAGAAATATTTCATGAAGACCGTAATGAGGTTTATATAGAAGGCCGAAGGATAGCCGGGGTTTCAATCACCAAAGATACATAAAAAAGTAAAACATATTTATTTATGCCGACGTTTCAACCTAAATTTCAGGCCTTCGTTAGGCCTGAAAAACAAAACTAGATAACTACCTAGATTCAGAGAAAAAGAAATATAACAAAGTTGGATATATACATAACAATAAATTAAATATACAGTAGTTGATACTAATATTTATTTACATTACTAATTTATTTATCTTCTATTAGTATCGACTATTAGCTACTTAATTTATTGTTAAGTATATTTTCACGTTTATTAATTATTATTTTACTCTGAATTTTACCATCTTCTCTTAATTTCCTTAGGATCATTTATTTACTATGTGAACATAAATTATCAATAATAATCAACAAAAGAAGGCTACATGGAAAAACAGGTGTCTAAAGAACTTGAACGTGAAAAATATTATATTAAAAATTTTACTCCAAAAAAACATTTAGTTTATGTTTTTGACTTTTATCGGAAAATTATAACAACATTAAGTTTTAAGTCTTAACGGTTGAGTTCATTAATTTGTGGACCTTCCATGTTTTCCCCTTTTCGGGTATTTTTCAAACCGGTATTAAACTGGCACAGAACCGTTTTTAGAAATAAAGTAATTTTTCCCGATCCCCCTCACCTTATATTTAAATTTAGAAAAACAAAATGTACACCTCACCACGTTTTCCACTTTTAGGTAGTTTTATAATTTACTTAAAACTGGCATTGAACCGTTTTTAGAAATGTAATCATATTTTCAATTTCCCCCCTCACTTAATATTTCAATTTAGAAAAACAACATTTGACATCGCCTGTTTTCTTCTTTTAAGTATTTTTATATTTTACTTTAAACTGGCAAAGAACCGTTTTTAGGAGTATAGTCCTTTTCTCTATAAAATATTTATGACATCGCCTGATCTCTCCGTAGTTCTAAAAATATTTTTAATAGTAAAATTAAAATTTAAAATAAATAAGCAAAAAATAAATTAAATAAAATGATATTTTATACATGTATCTTTCCATACAATGCTGACGGCTAATCACCTATGCGTAGGAGTACTATCAAGGCCTGCATGCAGAATAAGTGAAGTCGAGGAATTTATTTACAACAGACCCCTCAACTGCTATTCTGGAATTCTCTTTTTACGGCTCCAGAGCTTAATGATTCAGAGGTTTTGAAGGAGCAATTTAAAAATCCTTTTGGCTAAGGTAGAAACAAATTGCCCCTGAAGACTGGCTAGTTGACAACAGTGTCCTTGGTTTGGTCAGATAACGTCGGTCACTAGCAACAGTGCTCTCATATCTCGCATAATTCAAACCAATAATTATTTAAATATATAATTATTAAATATAATAGCTAAGATATTAGGTATACATTAATATACATATAAAGCGTAGAAAAAACATCATTAGTTTAAATCATTTATATATAGTATTTTTTTATTTGAATATGATAACTGTCTGTATTTTAGAAGACACATATCTCAGCAAATTAATTAATTTCTTATCAAATCTTTTATTGAAGCATGTATAATATAAAATAAGGGATGTAAGTACACAATCATACCATATATACAAATTAACTAAAAATAAATAGTAATAAAATAATATTATAAAATATAAAAATAAAATTACATATATACATTATAAATAAACATAAGTAGATAACTGAGTTAAATAATACAAAATAAGAAAACAATGAGGTAAATAATTTTGAACACAATCATATCTATATCCAATATTTACATTCTGCCCAGGGAGTCCCGAATCGAGCCCTGCCCTCGAAATGGCGATGGCATGGTAGAACTCCATAGTACAAGAGCCGGAAGAAAAAAAGGCAGTTATCTCGCCCCAATTTTTGATTACTTTAATGAAAACTATGTATAATTACTAGTCAAAATTGATGAGTTTTCCAAGTACAGCTAGGGGGATTAAAAAATGGCGGCTGTTTCAAAACCTTAAAAAATCATTGATTCTTCATTCGAAGCTCAAAATCTTAAAAACTACCAACAACAATAGAAAATCTAAGAGGGCATTATTTAAAGAAGAGTAAATTTGATGAAATATTAGCTCTAAAAGAGCTATTTACGTCCAATAGTTCTCGAGAGATAGCTTTTTAAAAAGTAAAATTTCTTAAAAATCTACTGAAAGATTAGTAGTTAGTTAATTTATTTTGGTAAATCTATATCTCAGGAACTATGTGACGTACAGATGTCCATTAGAACTCAAATTAAAGCTAGTTTAATGGACTATATGGAAGTTTATGACCTTTACCTTCGTAGGAATAGTAGTTTTCATGATATTTGCTAAAATAAATTAATTTATATTTGTTGGGATAATAAGTTTGATTTATGAAAAACTTTATTTCAGAAACCATTGGACATACAGATGTCTCCCAGCGCTCAAATTAAAGCTAGTTAAATTTACTACAAAATAGTTAATTGTGTTTATCTTTTTAGAAGTAGTAATTTTTATGACATTTGACAAAATAAACTCACAAAATGTAAAGTTCTAGTTCTTCGTATAAAATGTTGGATTTTTGAAAAAATATATCTCTATATCCATTAGACGCACATGTCTGCCAACACTCAAAACAAAGGAAACATAACATGCTATAAAGTAGTTCATTACAGTTATCTTCGTAGGGGTATTTTTTATCGTATTCACATATGAACATAAATTTGGCAAATGAAAATTTGTCCGAAGAACTATAAATCAATTTATTTTAGCAAATTTCATGTAAACTATTACTCCTACGAAGATAAACACCATAAACTACTTTATAGCTCATTAAACTGGCTTTAATATTAGTGCTAATAGACTAATAGTACGTTAAATGGTTTTTGAGATATAAATTTTTCAAAATAAATTCTAAAAAAAACTACTGATCTTTCAGTACGTCTTATACAACATTTTTATGAAATGTTGCTTTTAAAAAAGCTATATCTCGAAAACTATTTAACGTAAATAACTCTATTAGGGCTCATATTTTAGCAAATTCACTCTTCTTTAAATAATGTTCTCTTAGGTGTTCTTGTGTTGTTACTACTTTTTAAGATATAGAGCTCCGAATGAAAAATTATTTTTTTTATCGCTTTGAAACAGCCTCCATTTTGTATTCCCCCTATGTATACTTGGCAGACTCATCAATATTGACTATTAATTATACATAGTTTTCATTAAAGTAATCAGAAATTGGGGTGAGATAACTGCCTTTTTTCTCCTCTTGGGCTCTTGCACAACTAGGATCCCAGCGCTTCTCTCCCAACCGAGTCACTGGTAGCATACTAATTCAAAGTCTGATTTTCATAATTTTTTTTTTTTAATAATTTTCTACTAATGTTGTTTTCCTTGACTTAAATTTGTTTCAAAATTGTTTTTCAGTTCTCTTCACTGACTCTAGGTCTCCCTTCTTCCCTCCACTTCCCATTAGATAGTTACCGTTTTGGCTGACTTTCTGGTTTTAGCATGTCCTAACCAATAACCTTTTTTATTCTATGGTATAAGTTTTCACCTCCATCAGCACTCGTATTCTTTCACGTCTGGATTTTCTAACAGATCTCCTGTAAAAATCAATTTCCGTAGCTGATACCCTTTTGCGGAGTTTGGCGTTAATGCTCGTCCGAGCCAAACCTCGGTTCATACTGCTATATTAGCCTCTTGGTTTTTGTACTCAAAGAGACAGGAAATAAAATTTCAAACAACATTACTACATAAAAAACAAGAAACAACTTAGAGCCTGGAATACGGCTGTGTCTCCAAGCATACATTTCAGAAAGGGTGTAACAAACAGGGTTGGGCTATAATCAAACAAAACATTCGTGATAAAACGATTTGGCATTGTAGGTATACCCTTGAAGTTAAAAAAAAGAAAAGAAATATAAGTACTCAATGGTACAATCAACAAAGCCTTAGCCAAAACAATACCTAGAGCCAAGAAACATATATTAGATTGCACAAAGATAATTCAACTTCAAAGACTTCTAGTCGGCAAGCAATGCCAACTCTTTTTTATACTTGATATGTAATTATTGTTATTATGGTCAACAGTTGTTATCGCATCGAGCTAAGGAGATGGGACCTTCTTGGGAGTAGATTTCAAATTAAATGAACAGAAAAACAAATATAAATACAAACGATAATCTAAGGCAGGAATGGAACATAGGATTCTAATTGAAAAAGAAAAGAAAGAAAAAACAGAACATTAAGGACCGAAATAGAACTGCCTTTTAAGGACTGAGCTCGCCACACCACACTTCAAACCGAAGAGAACACACTCTCACTAGAACACACTAATAAATTAGGTAAGGCATTATATTGAAGTACACTAATATGGAGACTTTATTTTTATATTTTATATTTATTTATTGACATTTACAGCTGTACATAAAATACAACAAGAAAATTTGAAGTAAGATCATAATGGTATGATACAGACATGTAGAGAAACTACCCATTGGTACCCACTACCATTTTTTTATAATTTATTTATTGTTATTTACAACTGTATACAAATATATACAACAAGTAAATTTGCTGTAGGTGATATAGTGACATGATACAAACATGTGGAGAATCTACCCATTGATAGAACTCCAATAACATTTCTAGAGGAGAGGATTTCGATGCCATCTTCTTTTCAGACGTCTAGGAGGATTATTAGGTAATGAAGGAGAAGCCAGGATAGAAACAAGTGGATTTGAGTGGTTGAGAAGTTTATCATGGAAGGAATGGTATCTGGTTCTGGCCAAATCGAAAACATATGGAACATTGAGGTCCATGATGAGTTAACCGGAGAATTTAGAAGTGCGTGACCTGGACACGGTAAATATAATTCAGGTTATAGTGAAGAATAAGATGGGCGTGTAAAGTTGTGGTACTTAATAACGAACGGATCTCTAAGATATTAACACTTAATAAACACAGAACCAACGTGTAAAACTCCGAAGGAAGTACCAAATCGTAAGTTGATAACACACTGAGGAAGTTAGGGTAAATGCTTTGAATAAAAAGATTTTGATTTTATACAGTTATTTTATTAAATAAAATTTTCTGTGGAAACTGAAAATTCATATGTAATGACCCAATGACAAAAATATTCTATTTTTTATTTTCTTTTATTCAAAGTAAATGGAAGGCTCACGTAGACATTCATATATATGTATATGTATATGTATATATTTTTTTTTTTTTTTTTTTTTTTAATGTCCTATAAGAGTTTTTAATCCCTTTTTTTATATGAACGAAAGTTATTGTATGAAGGAAACTTAATTTTAATTATTTTTATAATTAAACATGATTAAAAATAATTAAGGAAAAATCCCCCTAAATGTAAAGACGATTGGCGGGAAAACATCATTCTTATGTATTGTTTTTGTTTTGATTCTTTCTGATCTTGAAATCCAGGCTATTCAAAGTTTTTATTAACCTCATCAACAGTTATGGTGTAAGACGGTAACTAGAATAAATACGAAACGAATAAAGTACAAATCGTTTGCGAAGTGAGTGCCTAATCATAAACAATATAAATAAATTTAACAATTTAAATTGTAAAAATATTGTTAAACATCAAGAATATTTTTTCAACTAGACTAGTAATGAAATCAGAATTGACCTTAATATATAAATCTGCCTAGGGCCCATAACACCAATCTAGTAAAAAA
>NW_027111025.1:787886-789801 GCF_000696795.3 Halyomorpha halys | reverse complement strand
ATAAGAGTTTTTAATCCCTTTTTTATATGAACGAAAGTTATTATTATTTTAACGACTTTGCGGTTTTTGCCCTCTCTCAATAACTGAATTGTGTATTAGCACAGATCCTAAAGTTGTAATAATATCATTGAGGTTATAAGCTACAGGCACCCAACAAAATAGTATAAAATCCATAAAACTTTATTGGGTCAGAAAGAAGAAATTTGATCAATACTTCATGAATGCGATAAAAAAAAAAAAAGTTTGATCATAAAATAAAACTAAAAGTTTGCTTTTCTCATTAAACACGGCATGGAGGACGGAACAAGTTCTACTATCAGATAAGAATGTTCCCACTGGCACCTTCATGATATGGTGTATTGATTTTAGTAGTTTTGTTTGTTCGCTGTTTGTAAAAAGGTTTAAAAGTCGGTCAATTTTATAAAAATTTATATAACTTTTTATGTATTTTTTTATTTGATTTTTATAAAGTCTAACTATTTGTCACAAAAGGGAACAAAAGATCATACATAGATGCGAAATCCCTTTTCAAATATCGAAATAAATTAGTCTCAGAGCAAAGGAAGTGTATAATTGGTGTTAGGACACCCACTTATATGCCTGAAGTTTGTAAATATGGGCTAGGTATTACTTTGTTTTACATTTAATAATTATATTTTCTAATTTATTTGAAAATTTTGTACTTAAAATTTCTTCATAAAGATTTATCGCCTTCCTTTATGTTAATAATATGTGTTTTGATTAAAATATCCTCACACCAGCGGGTAATTGTTGGGTATTCGGGTATTTCGGGAATAATGGATTTACGTTATATATAGGCGTGTAGTGTCACACTAATTTTTTTAATTAATCATTTGAGACTTTTTCTAATACTAACAAGTTATTATTTTTGGGGCCCGTAGTGGATTGGTGTTCGGGGCCCTAGGCGGATTTGTATATTAAGGACAATTCTGATCTCATTACTGGTCTAGTTGCCAAAATATTCTTAGTGTTTAACAATATTTTTACAATTTAAAATTGTTAAAGTTATTGATAGTGTTTATGATTAGGCACTCACTCCGCAAACGATTTATTGGTTTCGTATTTCTTTTAGTTACCGTCTTACACCATATCTGTCGACGAGGTTAATAAAAACTTTGATTAGACAGGATTTCAAGATCAGAAATAATCAAAACAAAAACATTTCATATGAATGATGTTTTCCCGTCAATCGTCATTACATTTAGGGGGATATTTTCCTTAATTTTTTTAAAATGATATTTAATTATAAAAATAATTAAAATTAAGTTTCCTTCATGCCGTCTACGGTAAATGGAATGTTTTGCCGGGACAGAACAAACGCTTTATCACAGCACTCATTCTAAAAATAACCTTCCCTCATTATGAATTCCCCAAGAAAGAACTAATCTGCGCGATATCCAACATGTAATTGTCCAAGGGCGGGTACACCATCTGTATGTCTTAAGTCTAAAGAGGGTGGGACAAGTAGGGCAAGTCAAAATAGGTTCCTTGTTTTACAAGATATTTTAAATGTTGAAATCGACATGATTCGTCTTCCAAAACATTTGTTTTTCGCATTAGATTAGAGGAAATGCCTAGGCAGAGTGGTAAAGTAGTATAAGTCGGAATTTGAGGAAGTTTCACGAATTGTAAAACAACATTTTCCGATCTATAGGACAATCTAACATACAAAAATCAACATTTGTTTGTCCGTACTTGTATTTGTTTGTTCGCCCACTGCAACCGGATGCGATAGGGCTGCTTGCTAAATATTCAGGCTTCTCCCGAAAAGATTATTTTATTATTATAGAAGAAGATTAATAATTTTTGGCGCGTATACATAATGTATAAATTTTTTTCATGGTTATTTCATTTCAATCCTTTTTTTTTTTCTAAAGAATAAGAAAAATATTAC
>NW_027111025.1:780720-787276 GCF_000696795.3 Halyomorpha halys | reverse complement strand
ATGGTTTTGTTTATTTATGTTGTTCTTTGCTGACCGCACCCCCCGACAAACTTCTCCAATCATTAATCTACGGTCAACTATCTACACCTCAAAAACTTTTCAAATGTTTTATTTTATACCTCCCGTTCTAATTTGTTTAATTATTTCAGGTTCGTGCCCTTGGTGCATTTTATAGAGTACTAAGCCACTCCCAAGTTTGCGAGTTCATTTGTAATGACAGAATTTAAATTTTTATTTTCTATTGAGTTTCTTATATCCAGAATTAAAAATGTTTACCCATTAAAAGTTTCTACTTAAGTTTTTTGTTCCTATACATTCCCACCAAAATTACAGTTTGTCCTAACTTTTAAGCTATATTTACATGACTAATTTCCTTAGCTAACTGCTGATATCTTCTGCAGATTCACTAAACTCTTTCTTTTCCTTTTAGTCCTCTGTTTCAAGCGATTTAGTTCCAAATGAACCTATGGTTATATTTGAAGGTTTAAAATTACATCGATTTGCGGCTTTAGCGCACTTGCTCAGCCACCACTGACTCACTACCAGTGATGCGGCGAGAGGGATGCGCTGGGATCTTATGAGCTCTGCTCTACCCCTCACGCGTGGGGGATAGAGTGGGCTCAGGGATTCTGAGATAGATTGAGTAAATACTGTATATTAAAGTGTGACTAGATACTATATTATTTTATTTTATTTTACTTTTTTCTGCATACACATAGTTTGATTATGTTCATTTTGTTTATTCTTCTGTTTGTATATATTTTAAGTTTTTTTTTTTCATTCATTTATATATTTTATTTTATTTTAGTATGGATCAGATCATTCATCACTATTACCTATTACCCACAACTGTGTGGCAGATTGTAATATCTATCAATAAATAAAAATAGTAAATCGCTATGATTGAGTAGCTCAATACGAAACCTAAGCAAATGGGACGATAAGAAGAAGAAAAAGTAAGAATTCCCATATACATTTTACATAGAACTTCAATAACCATACATGAACTGAATATATCAGTTCTACCCACCCGTTCATCTTCTAAATAATATTGTAGTCTTTATTAACTTTATACTTAATAAATTTTATACTAAATATTAACTATATACTTTCACATAGTCGAAATTTTACTAACATTAAGAATGATTGTATGAACCATGTTTGGCATACCCCAGGTATTCATAATCATGAGAAATTCAGGCCGAAACGTTGGCACTATTTTTATTTAACTTATTTGTGTTATTCTCTGACCGCACCCTCAACTATCTTCTCCTATGTATTCATTTGTTGTCCAGAAATTATAGGTTTCATTTTATTTATAATGCTTAGTTAATTTGACCCCCTTTATCATACAGTATATATCACTCTGATCAATAATTCAGATATCTCCATATCCGGGAATTATCATAATTAAACAATCATTGTGCACTTACACGCTGGTTAACTGAATTATAAGACAGGTATCCTCCCTTAAATCCATGATTGATTGAATCAGTGAAAAGTGAGCTGGCGAAATTAATCAAGAAGGTGGACGATGAGAGAGGAACTCAGTTAATATGGCAACACTGACGTCATGTGTGTTTGACTTTTATCGAGCATCTATGTTGACTTCTGATAAGAGCTCTTATCTCTTTCAGTCAGTGGGCTCATATGCACTATTTTGACAGCCTGAAATAGTGCAATAAGCCAAGTAAGCTATAAAATTATTCGGTAATTAGAGTGATACATTCGAGAAATTGTAACAAATATAGTCGTTATAAGCTTCAAAGGTATATATCATTGTTAAACGACACGTTTCGCAATTAGAATTACAATGACTTTCCAATTACCGTAATTTTAAACTGTAGAAATGAAATTACAAAATTGATTAGTAATTTCAACTGCTTGATGAACCACTGATAGCAATTATGGTCCATATCGTCTAAGTTAAGAAAACCAATATAGTGGCAAATTTTAAGCTAATCAAAGCACTAAAATAACTTGTTACTTTTTGTTTTAAATGTATTAATTAAAAAAATTAACAAACAAAAAAAATAGATCCATACAATGTAAAAAAACACATATAAACATTGGAAAAACATCCGTCTATGGAAGACTGTATGAAATTTTAACTAAAACATATAAATGATAACACTTTTTTAAAAGTACGTTATAAAAAAAATATTTTAACAAAGTAATAGTTTAAAATAACAATAAGTATCTATGTTAAAGCAACAAGGCAATTGTAATAACTGTGGTTTGGCGTTAAACCCTCAAATACTAACCAACTGAGCTCTTTTCAGCGTAGCCCGTCGTACATAATTGCTAAGATCTCTCCAATTATAGCATTTTAACACAAAAGTGAATAATTATTCCAGAGAGCAGGTCCGTTGCCCAAAATATTTTATTCTTGTTCCGCTATACTTGGAACAGGCTCCCAAGAAGTAAAAGGTATCTTCCTTTTCAATGGAGTTACAGACCGAGCAGTTATCGGTCCTATCATTTGTCCACGGTTTCACGCCTAAATTCAATCCAGCCCTACTACGGAAAAGCATCAGCATCAATACCCAATAAAAAATATAAATTTTTAAATTCTTTAACTTTTATATGGCGTTACCTACCGCACATAAGCCTACGTACAACAAAAAATTTGATCGGAGACATATTTCAAGATTACTTAGTTTTTCCGACTCTTTTTCGCTATTTCTGACTCAATCTTTCTTAACTTACAATTATTACGTCATAAAAAAATATATTTATAACAAAGCATAACCTTGACAGGTTACATACGGGGAAGCTAATGATATTAAGTGCTCAAATCGATAGCCTCCTAAAGTTTCTCAAATAAATTTAGGTAAAATACGAGTCATTAAGTTGTATAACAATCCATTAGCTGTTATTAGAAATTTAATATGATTGACCTGACAAATTCCTGAGATAAATTACCTGACAGTAAACATTTTCAAGGATTATTACCTGTTGACGCCATATTTAATATATTAATGTATAAATAGTATATATTTAGTAATAGTAGTTAATTTAATTAGATCTATATCATTTCCTTTAGAAGTTTATTTTATTTTAGAAAAAAAAGATGGATTTTATTTTCTTTTATAATTAAGTGTGAGGAAGGCAGTTGCTAAGGGTTTTTAAACCGTTGCTAAGGCGTCGTCTAGCAACAGGCCAACCATCTTCGTTTTAAGATTAGTTGAGGCTAATTAGTGGCCATGATAGTTTCTATCCAGCTCTGTCTATGTTCAGTTGGACATTTTGAGTGTGTTAGTTGACATTACAGTCCGGACCCAGACCTTTTCGACTTAAATATGAGTTGTTGCTAATTAGCATAATTCATTACCCTATCTGCCCTCGATAATTACCATTGTGTCCATCTTGGCTTTTGTACATTTCGACAGTTGATGACCAAGTACAGACGTGGGCCCACTAACTTAGGACCAGTTTGAGAGTTACAGCGGTGTTTATAGCTACGGAGAGGTGACCTATACATCTTCCTCTGACCTGTCGGAGTGGATCAACTTTTCTTTGGGAACGTCGACTAGCATTTATTTTATATATCTATTGATTTTATAAATTTGTTTATTTTGTTATCATAATTTATTTAGTAATTTTATTTTTTTCTAAAAGGCCTTTACATTTTGACATTGTTTTATTCTGTTTTGTTCATTTTATTATATGTTTTATAATGTTAGATTAACCAAATAAATTGATCCCAGATTGTTTGTTTTTTTTTTGGTTATTTTTAAAGCTTATTTTAAAATATGTCAATATTTTAAAATATGAGGTGGCTTAGGTTCACAATGTTCTATTAATATAACTAAGAAAAAGAAATGGGACGAGGATTAAACATTTAACATTTACACATTACATAACATTTACTGGAATACCATTACAGAAACACAAACGGGTTTTATTTCATATATATTTCAAGGCTAATTATATCATCCAATTCTTCTTCAACACCTTAATAATTTCATTCATGGTTTACAACATGTAAATTGAAATGACAGTTACCATGAGATCTATTGTCAATTGGCTAGTAAATAGGATAATTGGCCTCCTGGCGATGACCAGCTTCTCTACTTACGTTAATGGTGGTTGGTGCTATAGTGATTTCGCATAGCCTCCACTGGTTTTATAATATGACGATTCAAATATAGTAAGGTAGTAATATTGTAAAGAAACTTCTTTCTTTTTTTTTTCTTTTCGAATTATTATATTTATAAATTACTTTCGTTTAACCTATTACTATAACATTTATTTCTAAATAAAACAATTTATATGCATAAAATACATCAATCATAAAAAAATGAATCAATACATGCATGTGTAAAACCAGATTACTAGTTTGAGTGAATGAAGGTTTGGACTCTATTTATAAACACGTAACATTTTAGAAACCCTTTAAAAAAATAATTCAGTTTAACATCTTGATCGACTGACAAGTATTTTATTTTCGATTTAACGCTCTTATGATCTCTAACTGAGGGCTGGAAAGATGGATTGCCCGATATTCTAGCCAGGGAGAAAAAATTGAGATCTATTGCGAGGGTCTACCATAAAATAAAAATCAAACCCCCCAGGCCGAATTGGAAGCAGCACCGCTTCTGACATGATTATTAAGTAAATGGCTCAACACACTCGGCCATCCACGATACCGTATTTAATTTATAGCATTTAAATCTGATGTTCTTTTTTTTAAAGAAATAAGTAGATTGTTTACAACATCACTGTAGAAATTTAGAGTACACTATAACATTATGAGTGTTTTTTTTTTCATATCAGTGCTTTGCTATGCTGAAAATTTGGTATTATTTGGTGAGGACAAGAAAACTATAAAACGAAACTCTAGTAAGGTACAAGGTCTTGTTAAATACGGATAAAACAAAATACATGGTTAGCAGTAGAAACGGAAGTAATTTCGGTGATTTAGATATAGGAAATCTTCAAATACATTTGAACATGTAGATAGGTTGAAGTATTTAGGTTTTACGGTAACTAGAAAAAACGAAATTGATTAGGAAATAAAAGCTAGGTTGAAGACGGGAAATGCCTGTTATTTTTCATTGTCCAAACACCTTAGCTTGAGCCTTCTGTCCAAAATCTTATAAGTTAAAATTTACAAAACTATGATCTGTTCCACCCTAAAATGTTAATAAAATAAATTCTGACCCGACGGGTAAACGTCCGAGGGGTAGACCAAAACGTAGATAGGAAGATTGCATTAAGTCTAATTTGCTAGATGTGTGTCTGGAGGAGTGACACTGGACAGGCGTATGTAAAGAACGATTGGTGGGCAAAAGACAACCCTAAGAAATTTTAAAATGCTATAAAAAAAAAAAAAATAAATTAGATAAAATAATATTTCTTAAGAAGAGAGAAAAAGAAAACAGTTAATCACAAAGACTATGACATTTATAGATTTAATAAAATGAATCGTATAATCGTAAAACACATAATCCACTTCTAATGGGAAAAAAATGTTATTTAAGAAAAAAGCAAAGAGAAAAAAAAAATTGTATTAATATCAATAATATAATCTATAAATATAGAATTTATGACAGGAAGACCTGCAGCAGACCGGGGTTGACGTTGGGTTTCCCACGTTGTATGTCACAGTTCCTTTAACTGTCGGTAACTGGGAGTGGAATTTTTCGAACCGTTTTTTGATGTTTTATTACTATTATTATATATCTATTCATCGATCACATTTACTCAAAACCGTTCTTTGACCTCTTTATTAACCCTAGTACAGTATACGCAATTAAAGGCATCGTTTAGGGCATACCCTTTAATTACCCTTTAATCTTCGACGCTCATTCAAATACGGTTCAATTATGTTCAATTACTAATCCGCAAATTGTTGTACAATTAATGCTGTACCCCGGGGGGGGGGGAAGAGGGTCGTCCTAAAACGCTCCGACCAACCGGTGCCCTCTTTACCATTTTCAATTTCCAGAGCAATAGAAAAAGCTTACGTAGGATGAACTGTACTGAAACGAGAGTTGTGTTAATCCCCGCCTACTGAATCCCATAAACAACGGCTTTGCCAATAATCGCACCGTTCTTCCCTCTCCTGGGAAGAGGATTAATTTGGGTTTTCTTGTATATAAAGCACGAATGCTCCTACCATTACTTCTAGAACTTAGAGGTAACTAATTGTATAGGGTAAAATTAAGGAAATAAATATATATATAAGAAGATGGTCAGGTTGCGGTCAAAAGAGAAACAAAAATAGTTTACAACTATTTATTTTCGGACGTTTCGTCCCACTTTGTAGGGCTTCATCAGGGCTAAAAAGATACAAAAAAAACTTAGAATATTACAACAATAAGATACAATAGGGCAATTTAAGCTAGGATAAATATTATGTAAAAATAAAGCGATAAGAAATTACATATAAATAAAAGGAAGGAAGACGTAAAATAGTATCAATATAAAATGAAATTGAATAAAACAATGATAATAATAAAAAATAAGTAACAATGGTAAGAATAAAAAATAAGTAACAATGGTAAGAATAAAAAATAAGTAACAATGGTAAGAATAAAAAATAAGTAAC
>NW_027111025.1:751528-780670 GCF_000696795.3 Halyomorpha halys | reverse complement strand
AAAATAAGTAACAATGGTAAGAATAAAAAATAAGTAACAATGGTAAGAATAAAAAATAAGTAACAATGGTAAGAATAAAAAATAAGTAACAATGGGAAGAGTAACAATTTTTGAAAAATACGTAAAATATATAGTTAAAAAGTGCAGGAGACGAACATAAAAAATAAATAAAAATAGAGATTAAATAAACGTCTTGAAAGAATAATTATAAATAAAAAAATAATAATGATAATAAATGAGCAAAGAACAAGTCAGGACCACCTACCTGTTCAAAGGTAAAGGTTGAACAGAAGGCGACAATCAAGCGGAAACGTAGAGGAGTAAGGAAAAGACTTTTTGGTATTTTTTTTTGTAAGACTTTTTTGTCTTTTTTTTTGTATCTTTTTAGCCCTGATGAAGCCCTACAAAGTGGGGCGAAACGTCCGAAAATAAATAGTTGTAAACTATTTTTGTTTCTCTTTTGACCGCAACCCTGACCATCTTCTTATATATAAATTTTTCCTTTCAGCTTTATATACATATATAAGGAAATAAATATTTATCTATACATTCTTGGATAATGGATGAATTTGAAAAAGGCGATTTTATTTAAATAAAATTAAAATTAAAACAGCAAATATTTTTTTTTTTAAATTGTTCAAATGTAAAATACTAACAGTGATATCCAATGGAAGCACAAGGTAGATCCAGAAGCCCGTGGAATAAGGAAGGTCTGATCTGGAACTGATGTGCAATCTCATCGATCCGCTTCAAGTCTCTCGCTTCTTCCTCCTCAATCCTCCTCAGGGATAGTATTGAAAATATATCTCATCAAACAGGGAAGGGATATCGAAAACATGCGTATATTATGGTTAAGTTGTATGGAAGAATATATTGAATACATATATGTAGCTTTAGCAACAAATTTATCAGCCATTATAATTTTTACTGAAGCACTAATACAGTATAATCTCGGTAATCCGAACTAATTACTCCAGGGGGGGTCAGATTAAAAAAGTATTAAGAAAAATGGTGTAGAAAAATTTCAATAAATTAAAAAAAAAAAAATTCATCCCATTGAAAAACCAGAATAAGGTTAGAAACAACAAAAAATCATAAGGTTGAAAACAACTGGAGAAGGTTAGAAAGTTAACAATATCCTTAAAATATAGACCACATGCAACTGTTATAACAAATAAAATTAAACAAAAATTGTAGAGATCAAAGGAATGAAACATGTATACTGAGACAAGATGTTTATGTATAATCAATCGGTAGCTTACGAATTCTAAACCTCAGGAGACTATATGAATTGTCGGTAGCAAGCTAACGAGTAAATTGAGCTAAGAAAAAAAAAAAAAAAAGAAGGAATTGCTTCTGAATAAAATACCACGGGGGTTCCTATACCATCAATTGGAGCATTACTAAAACATCTTCGTGGGAGTAGAGTATTCCTCAGGCCCTAGCTGAAATAAGCCCCAGCGAGGAATCTTCCTTTACCTAAAGCCTCGGGAGTTTTCCTATCTCCAAACTTTAACAACCTTTTATGGGCAAAGTTTGCAGACAATAAATTACAAGATCCCATCCGGTAAATCTTCACACTCTCATGGCCGGTGGGTGATATAATTGCAAGTCAGGGATATCTGGAACTAATATAACAGACTAGATCTGTCGAAATTAATTTATTTGGTTTACTTGGAAACTTAATTGAAGACGTGACCAGACGAAGCGATTATGTTACAAATGAAGGTTATTTTAAAAAATTGAAGTTCTAGCAATGGGTAGATTTTTCACATATCTGTATCATGCCATTGTATAACTAACACTCGTTAGTTACTACACATATTTGAAAATATCAATAAGTATTTTTAAAAAAAACAAATTAGGGCTATACACCAACTTATCGTAAAATTAGAACACCCTGTAAAGTTCAAATAGATGGCTTACTTCACAGTGGTACTAAATAAATTTCCACTAACTTTACGAAAAATACAACAAAAATGTTACTCTTTTAGAAAAATTACAACTTTTCAATTAATTATTTAACTGAATAGATTTGGATTTTATACCTAGAAGAGGAAGCAAGGCAAAAAATTAGTGGGTTTAGGTGGTCAGGGAGGTCATAAAATAGAAGGATTTATAACTGTCGGCTGCATAAAGAACGTTAAGGTCTTTATAGATGATTTTATTTGTAGCAATGTAAGGAGAGTTAAGGATTTTAGATACTAGAAGAATTAGAAGGTTTAGTGGAGCCTCAAACCACAACTCCTTATATCCTACTACTACGGAATGTAGGTCAGTTTTTTTTTTTTATTAATTAATAGGAAGATAAAATCGTTTGCCTAGTAAGATTTTCAAACTTAATTTCCAAAACCATACATAATTGTGAACAATCTGTAATTTGTTTTTTTAAATATATATCATTTTTCTAGATAACAACCTTATTTAAAAAAAAAAAAAACAGTTTATATCACTATAATTACTAAAATATATTGCAAATTTAAAATTAATATATTGATAGCTCAATTATATCACATGTTAAGATTTTAAATTTCAAAAAAATAATCTCATTACAGATATAATTAATACAATGACTAGAATTTTAGATTTGATGAAATAAAATTAATCAACAATTAGAAGAATACTCCAACACTAGATAATGATTAAATTATAAATATTTTTTGTATTCTATTATTATTTCTTTAGCGTTTTATTTAATTTATCACATGAACGTGTCGTCAAACATTTTATGTCAATTTTAATGTGATATAACTTTAGGTAGGAATTTTTTTTTTTTTTTTAAGAAATGTTAATTAGAAAAATGATTTATATTAAAAAAAAAAAATTAAGATTGTTGTCAATGTTTAATGTATGATTTTATGAAATAGGCATGGATAAAAATTAGCCTAAAACGTCAACTAATGAATAAATAAAGGATATATGAAGTTTTAAGGAATTTTTTATTTGACCAGAAGTTAGTATAAAGAAGAATACACCACCCTTACAAAATAGTTTAAACAATTATCTTATTTATATTAGAAGAAGATAGTCCGAGTGGCGGTCAATAAAGGTACAATATAGTAAGACAATATTCAACGTTTCGCTCCACTTTGGTGGCCTTCTTCAGACCTAAATGAAAACAATAGATAAACAATCTAAATCGCCAAGAACACTAGAATACATGCACAAAGAGAGTAAAAAAAAATTTTTTTTTTGTATAATTTTGTATTCTCTTCGTATCATTGTCATATGTCATATTTTTGTGTCTTGTTTTCATTTAGTCCTGGCGAAGCCCTGCGGTAAGTGGGACGAAACGTTGGTTTACATTAAATAGTTTTTTTATAAAAAACTATTTAATGTAATAACTATTATTGACCGTCACTTGAACTATCTTCCTACAATGTTGAATTAATTATTGATTAATCTTATCGTATTAAAATGTAGAACATACATCGCACCGAATGACACGAAAGGTCTGTGCGCCATCTGCAATGTTTTAGACGGAGATGGTAAGTAGACAAATATTTTAGTAACAGACCCCTTTCATTTGGGCGGGCTATCCTTCAAAGGTCCGAAAATACACTTCACAGGAGTATACACAAGAGCATACATGGCCCAAACACCGCCCGTACTAGAAATATATTCTCCTAAGTAAAACACAGACGGCCCAGTTACTAGAATAACAGTGAGATCCATTACACAAAACTAGGACATGTGTTTTACATATTGAATTTAACGTAGAGAAGTTCAAAAGGCAGATTTAAACAGCCATAACTACACCATGACCTACATATCCCTTATGCCCTTGACCTTATACCAACCAAATTCTCAAAATTCCATATAAACCATTCCATCCTAATCTTTTGGTTCAAATCTTATCTAGTTCCACCCATCCCTACAGCCCACCTAGAAGGTTGGAACGGCAGTGGCCAAGAGACTTATTAAAATAAAAATGGACAATTGGAGTTCTGGCAATGGTCAGATTCTCCACTCAAGTTGAGTGTTTGCGGCTTTAGCCCTCACTTGCATTCACACGTGGGGGATAGAGTGGGCTCAGGGATCCTCAGGTCGATTGTGTAAATATTGTATATTAGAGTGTAAATGTGACTAGAGACTACATTATTTTATCATTATGTTATTTTATTTATTTATTTTTCATACAGATAGTTTGATTATGTTCATTTTGTTTATTATTCTGTTTGTATATATTTTAAGAGAGGATTTTTTTTTATTCATTTATTTAGTTTAGTTTAGTTTATTTTAGTATGTATGAGATCATTCATCACTATTTCCTATTGCCCACAACTTTGTGGCAAATTGTAATATCTATCAATAAATAAAAAGTAGTATTAAAAAAACAAAAAAAAAAAACAGCAATAGGTTGAGATTCTTAGGAGCTAAAAATCTAGATTATCAGCTATTTATTATAAGTATATATTACTAATCTTAATCCTGAATTAATTGTTAACCGTGGATATATATATATATATGAGGAGAAGATGGTTGTGTGTGTGCCTAGTGAAGAACACAAATAAGTAAAAATTAATTTATTAGTGCCCACGATTCGGCCAGAATTTTATGCCTTTATCGGGGCTTTAACGAAAAACAAGATGACAACCATTGTAATTAAAAGGAATCATAGCATGATAAGAAAATAACTAACAATATAGATATATAAATAGTGTTGAAAGAAAATGTATAGTCTAAGTTTTATAAGATGATAAAGGCTGTTTGAGAAAAAGTAATATTAAAATTGAGAAAAAAGGAACAACGAAAAATAAAATACGTATGAAAATCTAGTAAGTCAATATAAGTACACAATGGAAATTATTTAAAATTAAAGTTAGAAGATGGCCTCGAGATCTTCTCCTTTAGAAGTATTTTTGGTGTTCTATCAATGGGTAGATTCTCCACATGTTTGTTTCACGTGATATTATCACTTACTGCAAATTTACTTGATGTGTATATATGTATACAGTTGTAAATAACTTATAAAAAAAAAATTAAAGTTATGAAAAAAGTGGGAAAGAAAACGTAACAAAAATAATAACAACGTAAGGCTTAATACCTATCTTTTTTTTATTGCTAACCCCCTTTCAGGTCATATGGAAGTGTTATATCTTTGATAAGGGCTTAAGTTGTAAACATGAATTTTCCAAGAGAGCAAAAACAAAGTTCAAAACATTATGTAAAATCTATTTATTGATATTTTTATAATTGTTATTTTTATAAAACAATATAATAGTAAGTCTATATTAAGCATAAATACATTAATACCAACCGGTAGCTCTGATTTGGTGCTATAATACGACATACGGTTCCGAGGTTGAAAAGACCCACTCCTCAACCCTCAACTCCTTGAGCTACAGATGGCCCTAACACCTTTCAGCTGACCACGTATCTCAGATAAGATAAAGTGATAAATTATTTGATAATATAAGACATGGTAAAAAATAATAAATATTTCCACTGCTTTGATCATTGATGAACTGTGTATTTTTAAGATCTAAAGAATTGAAAAATGTTGACTTGTGAAGATTGTCGAAGGTGAGGAGCAGTCTTTATTTAAGATCAAATATTTGAGACTGGAAAAATTGAAAATACAAGACTTACATGGATAAAGTAAAAATGATCCAGTTTATTAAGAAATTCAAATTTTAAATTTATAAGTTTATTTTTTTTACTTTATTTTGATTTCTTTATAGCTCTTACACTTTACAGACTCTGGCACTATGGCAACTTTTAAAATAATTTCTATTCCTCCAACTTAATAAATTGTAATTGTTTACAAGAATAATTGTAAATTGTTCTTATTTACCTTATCAACAGGTTTTTCTGTGTCTCTTTTCAGAACATTCGGTCAGGGAAAAATAATCCTAACAAACGGAATAGAAATCAAGGCGTACGAAACTGGTATCATAACCAAACGTCACACAATTCATACTTTACTGCATCTTCCACATTTTGCAACCATTATAGGTTAAAAATAAAAAAATAAAATTAATAACGAAAAGCCAAAGAATATCATTTTAAAAAGAGAAGAGATCGAAACACATTTTTTAAGAGGTGCTACTAAATATCTTGGAACATTAATACGAGGCATTTTTTAATAAATATATTTTCTTGTTTATTTAAATGTTAATTTTTTTCATTGTTTCATCAGTGACTGGACTTTTTTTTTATCTTAGTTAAATACTTACATAAATCAAACAAAAATGTGATACATGTTCCCTATTCAATTACGTCAGTTACCATGGATATAGAGTTGAATAATTTGGAAGGAATCGAAAATAATACTTTCATTCAATAATGAAAGTCCTAAATGTTAACATAAAAATCTTCCGTTAATCTCCTAGTTGCAGTCTAAACTTAAAAATTCCTCTAGTTTCGAATATACAGGTGTATCAAAGGAAATACATTCGCTCAAGCGTAACCAAAAATAGCAAATGATAGTAACTTGACATTCCTATTCCTAATTTTTCATCTACATATGAGCCAAATCGGAGAGCCGTTTTAGATATATAGAGGGGACGAAGAAAACAATCCGATAAAATTGATTCTAGACACACTTTAGCCTTTCCTCGGATTATGGACCAAATTGATTATTGACAAAAAGATACGATTAGTAGGAAGTATCAACCTACACAATTCCTGAAATTTTATCAAAATCGGTTTAAGAGTTTGATTGTTTTTGCCCGAAGATAAATTTGACTACAAACAGAAAGGCACAGAACCAAATTTGTTCCTTGATTTCTAAAACGTAAAATGTGAGGAATAATTTTCATATAAAGGGACCCAACATGTTAGAAATCAAGAAAGTTAAAATAAATCGATACGCGATAATTAAAGCGATAGCATTTTCATATTCTACATGTCCCGAAACATATAAAGGGACCTTAACATGTTATAAATCAGAAAAGTTAAAATAAATTGATAGTATTTTCATATTCTACATGTCCCGAAACATAAAATGGGACTCTTATAACCACTCATTACCCATAGAAATCAGAAAAGTTAAAATTAATCTATGCATTCCTTACCTAAAGGAAAAGTATACAGAGGAATTTGGTAAAATATGATATCCGGTGAAAGAGTTTTGGTTTGGAAGTAGATTAACTATCCCTGTTGCAACAAGAAATGTTCTGGAGGGGCTGGGTGTTGACAGGAACCAGTTTTAGAGCAAGGAAGAAAACCATTATTCTGGACTCACTGGAAATCCTTAATCATCATTCCTATTACACCTTGGCTGGATATTGTCAACTCGATGAGGTAAAGGAATATCCGTCAAAGGGAAAATGCTGAAATATCTAAGATTTACGGACGATTTATGTCTAATATCTCCATACACTAACGGTTTAAGGAGAATGATAGAGGAAATAGTAGATATTAGCAAGAAATATAGCCTTAATATAAATACATCGAAAACAAAAATCATGCAAATTCAATAGAAATACCAATTTATTTAGACAACAGTGAGATAGAATAAGTAGAGGAATACATTTACTTAGGAAAGACAATATCAGTCAAGGAAAGTATGAAAAGGAAATAGAAAGAAGAATAAAGCTCCAGGTGGGGGAGGGAGGGAGGGGGTGTAAATTTCGGTCTCTCTGAAAGATATTTGAAAGCAACCTATTGCTAGATCTTAAAGTTTTGACCAGGTGTGTATCCCACGGTTCTCAATAGGACTCGAACCTGGACGCTAATTAAAAAACCTTGTTCTGAGGCTGAATGTTAATGCATAATGCATTCAAATGCAGCTTCTACGGAGTTTAATGTTTATTAAGAAACGAGAAAGAATAAAAAATTAAAAGATTCTTCAAGAAGTAAACATTAAAAGTCCAAGGATTGAGACCCACCGATTGAAATGGAACCGGGCTGGACACTTGGCCAGAATAGATGGACCAAGGCTTGCACGGAGTGGATCCCGAGAGAGGGCAGCAGGAAAAGGGGGCAACCACATCGAAGGTAGAGGGATGAACTAACTGGTTGCGAGGGACAAATCCAGGTGTAAAAAAGTTATAAAGAATATTAAGTTTATGTTTTTCCTTTCCGTGTATGGTTGTGAGGACTCTGTTTTGTTATTTATGTTTTTGTATATTTATCTATGTTTTTCTTTCCTTTCTTCAATCCTGCTATAACCAACTACTATAAATCTCTTCCTATGGGGGAGGCTTTTGTCAATAATAATGCCAATAAAGTTATTATTATTATTATGAGTCAAAGAGGGGGAAAATGTATTCGACTAATCTCAACTAATTCTCTCTCAACCCTTATGATACTGTCTATTGAACTGATCAGTAGGCTGTGTAATACCAACTTAACTCGGTTAAAAAGTCGCACGCAATGTTTTCGAGTTCCCCCTTTTACATGGCTAAAGAAGATACCTTAACTTCGACAGTGAGAAGGAGAAATACGAACACTCAGCACACACAGCCAAACATGACTCGAACATGTGATCCAGGGGTAAATAACGAGGATTAAGAACCTCTAATATTGGATCTTTTTGTCTACCGCTTGAGTTTTTAATTTAATAACCTAGATATATAATGTCTTTATAAAAATATATTTGTGCTATGTGAAATAAAAAATAAACTGCTAAATACAATTAACATAATTTGAAACAATGTATTTACAGTGATTCGATAGAATTTGAAAATATACAACCACAAGAAACAAGATTTAATAATTGAATCCGTATCTAATCCTTAAAGGTAAAAATGTGAAATGGAATCCTGCCAGTGAAACAGTAAGATACCTCGGAATTCACCTAGATCGCCGCCTTACCTGGAATCACTATATCAACATCAAACTAACTCAAACCTATGCAAGGTTAGCATGCTTAACATTTATTGCAAGGCTTAACATAATAATGCAAGGATAGCAATAACCTATCCTAAACAGAAATTCCAAACTAAAACCAGAAACAACTGTTCTTATATTTAAAACAATTCTCAGGCCACTGCTGATGTACGGCTGTGAAGTCTGGGGAGCGGCATCCTTCACGAAAAAGAAAAAACTACAATCTTTTCAAAATAAGGTCCTAAGAATCGCAGTTAATTCTCTTTGGTTCATAAGAAATAGCCAATTGCATCGCGAATTACATATGGAGTCAATAGCCGATTACATCAAAATACAGTTCATCAAGTTCCATTCCCTGTTGCCGACAGTTAAAAGAGCAAGTGCCCTTTGATTTGTGCCCAAAAAACCGACACTCGACAGGTCAGCCACAAATTCAGCCTAACTTGTACCAGCCAAGCCAAATAACCCATCCACTCGCTTGCACAGGTGTCAATTTGCCATTGTTTGACAAACGTGTAGAGGCACTTTAACACCCCCGACATCCCAACCTTCCATCTGCCGTCACAGGCGAAGTGAAAGAATAGATTTTGGGTTAAAAATAAAGAAATATTTTCGGAAAGTTTAGTACCTATAATAAAATAAAATTATAGTCATTCCATGTGAACAATTAATGAAATAATAATTAGTTATTCGAAGAATTAAAAGTATTAATCAATAAGTGTTTTTAACGCTGCTAAGTTGGCGTGGTAGAAAGCAATGTAGGTTGGCAACTAACGGTCCCCGCAGGTGAAGTAATTCCACGACAACGGTAGTGCAGGACGCATTGTGCACCAGGGTACGTGAGAGGACTGCATCCTGTCCATCTTAGCACAATTAGATAATTGAAGGACCTTATTATTGTAAATATCCACTTTTCAAATGAAAATAACTCAAACTAACAAATATCGGTAAAATCAAAGTTGATCGAACGAAATTATTCGGAATTATGGAAGCTATAAATATAATTAAAAAATTTAAATATCCTACTATAAAAAAAAAATAAAAATCTAAACAGCTATATTATATGGATACCCTAAATAAATTAAAATTATAAGAAATAGAGGGATGTTGCCTGTCCGCGCCTAACGGCCGACCAAATGCCATTTTACAAATTATACAACTGTTTATTTAATTGTACTACTCGTTGCTCAAATTGTATAACTATAATTTACATGTATTATGTAATTCAGAGTCTATTATTTTTTAATATAGTTTAAGCAGAAAAAAAAAATGTTTTGTTTTTTTTCCTAGGAAATAAGTGTATAATTTAATTCCTTAAAAAATTTAAATATTACTTAATAGAACCTCAATGAGTATTGAAACTGGTTGTCGATTGTTGCTGCATTGTAATGTGTTTTTTTTTAAATAATTAAATATTAATTAAAAAATATTTTGGACAATGGTAAACCCACTTTTTTACTAACAAAGAATTATATAATAATTTCATATTAACATTAAAACATTTCTTTTCCTATATACATATATTCTACATTTCTGTAACGCTTTCTATTGGCCACTTTCAAACATTTTAATCTTCATCCCAGTTACATTATTAAAATCTGTTTTTATAAATTCATCTCCTGGAAATATTCGATAGGAATTATATTGGAAGGAGATATATGAAATAATATGGGAGTAACCATGCAGAGAATTAGCTCAAAACAAAATGTCCTTCTCTGGGCTTGTGATATTATATAATGGGAAATAAGGAAAAATTAACTTAAAGATATTTGTTTGTAAGATATTTGGACAATTAGAATATTACAAAAAGTAATATAAGAAAAAACAGATATCATTGTTAAGTGATATGTTAAGTATTGATTTTATTGACGTTTGATAACTTAATAGAAAATAAGGATTTATGACAGTTATTGAGTTGGGTTGTAATCTTTATATAATATCCTGAGAATGGGTGAATATTTCAAAACGTGAAGAGAAACTACGAATATGTAATTAAAAGGAAAGAATAAAGAAATGTTTCTTTATGAAAAAATTTAGTTTTTAATTCTCCAAATAACTCTTAATTTTTATTTTACTCACATCGTAAACGCGTTTCGTTTAGTTTTAGATTTGTAAGAATTTTAAAATCAATGTAAGTATTCATTGAATATCATTCAATAAATGCTATAGCTGAAGGAATATCTATTTACGTATCGAGAAGTGCAATAAACGCTGTGTTAATGGCAACAGTCAGCAAAGCGTGAAGAGAGACCTTGAGAAAAAGCCAGTAACTGAATCCATAGCGTTTCAACTACTGCGGAAAACTTCCATCAATGTATAGTACAAACAATAGGGCTAAAAAATGGATTTTATATAGAAAGTTTTGATGTTTTGCACTTATTTTCGGTGGTACTAAACGTGAATTTGAGGTTATTTACCTCAATTTCTCAACAAAAAAAATTTCTTTTTTAAAACGTCAACATCTTGCATTACGTTGATTGGGATTGGGTAGCTATACACAAGGTTATAGTGATCGGATTAGGTAATTTTTACATTTAAATTAATTGATGTAGGATTGATAACTTTATACTTCTGAAGACAGGTTTATTACACTAACATTATTACGTTAACTTTAGAATATTTAATAAACACACTTATAGACCCTCCGCGCTCAAAACTGAAGTGCATATTGGCGCCTGCGACTTGACGCACATAGTGGACCTACACAAACTCACCATAGAATATCTCAGGGCTAAAGAAGGGTTGAGCACTTATTAGATATCATTTCTCGTATTTATATGTGTACGTGGGGCTCCACTAAACCATCAAATTCCTACCGAATCCAATCCTTACAGTCTAAAATCCTTCGTAAAATCCTTAATGCTCCTTATTTTGTCACAAATCAAGTCATCCAATGTCTCATATGTTGACGATTTGACCAGAACCAGATACCAATCCTTCCATAATAAACTCCCCAACCACCCAAATCCTCCCCCTTTTTTATCAAATCCCAAATCCCCAACCACCCAAGTCTCTAACCTGGCTTCTCCTTCATTACCTAATAATCCTAGGCGTCCGAAAAGAAGATGGCCTGGAGATCTTTTCCTCTAGAAATGTTAGTGGAGTTCTATCAATGGGTAGATTCTCACATGTTTGTATCATGTCACTATGTCACCTACAGCAAATTTATTTGTTGTATATATGTTATACTGTTGTAAATAGCAATAAATAAATTTTGACTAGTAATTATAAATATTTTTCATTGAAGTAATAAAAAAAATTGGAGTGAGATAACTGCCTTTTTTCTCCTCTTGGGCTCTTGTGCTCTATTGAATCACTAAAAATTCCTTAGTTTGAATCACTACATTTATTAAGTTCCTCAATGGATTCTAGTTACACTTCACAATATCAACTTTTTTATAATTAAACTTTTTGCATACTGGCTGCTGGACTGATAGATACTAAGATTCTAAGAGGGAGTTGAAAAATGTAGTTACCCAATCCATAATACAACTAAAACTAAAATATTCCAAGCGCACAATTCGTAAAGGTAAATAAAAATATGAATTCTAATAGCAAAAGGGAAGTATATGACAGAATTCACACACATGATTTATTTTTCAAACTGGTTTAGAACTCGATGTAACTGCGCAGTGCACCATGCAAGGACTATTGTTCGCTCCCATGCTGGGCCCTGCATTCCTCTATCACAAAGGACCCGGGTGCAACGTCTTGCACGGTCAGATGTCAACTTTGAGACGGGTGAGAAAAATTTATCATAAAGAAAAAATAGGATTAATATTTAACATGAACATTTCGTAGTACTCCATGTTTAACTCAAAACAATCAAAATTGTTTAATGCATCTTATTTCAAATAAGACACATAATCATACGATAGCGATCCAATACACTCACGTAAGCCATCATAAGCGCTATAAATTGAAAAATAAGTAATGCCTTGTGACTTGTGAAATACAGCTAAAAAAACTCATACAAAAACAAAGAAAACTTCTGAATCACATATACTTCAATACATTACACGATTTCTATGGTAAGACAATACAGAACACCACAATGGATTATCACATACGGACAGTATAAGATAACTTTAAAACAATATTCAAGACCTTTATGATTATCCTTACTGACTTATAACAGACATTAAACATCAACTTTGTTACATACTTTACACTAAAAAAATCTACAGTTACCGAACAAAGTATTTACTCATCTTGTCTTTTCTTTATATAATGAATTTAAATCATAATAAAATAGTTTAAGGTTCCTTAATAAAAAGTAAAATGTCAAAAACAGTATAAATTAAATTAAAAATATTGATCATAATAAAAATGTATTTAAACATAATATAAACACAAGGACAAAAGTATTTGCACACAATGTTTATTTGCTTGCTCTTGTTTGTATGCTTGAGTATAATCCTAATATTTTCTATCAGTATTATAAAATATTTCAATTTATTAAGTTCGTTTTAATTTAACCGATCCTAATGCCAAAAACAAGTGAACTAAGTGCTGCTACTCGCGAAAAAATTATATTTTTTCGAAATCAAAGTAAATCGTATCGCAAAATAGCGGATTTGTAAGGTATTAATTTTTCTACCGTCAGATACGTAATTGAGAGATTTGAAGAAAGAGGCACAACTGTAAATAACCGGCGCAACAGACGTCCAAAGAAAGTAAATGAGAGGATGAAAAGAAAAATCAAAATTAAGGCGATAAAAAATCCAATAGTTAGTGCAGGTGTCCTAGCTAATATGGTCGAATCGAATTCTGGGGTCTGTGTGAGCATTACTACAATCAAAAATGTTTTAAATTCTGAAGGAATTTATAGCAAGAGAAAGAATCCTTAAATCAGTGAAACCAATCACAAAAAAAAGGTATAATTTGCTAGGGATTACATCAACAAGCCCATCAGTTTTAGGGAAAACGTATAATTCTCTGATGAGAATAAATTTAATTTATTTGAATCTGACGGCAGAAAGAACGTCTAAATTACTGTAAAACATGAAGGTGGGAGTGTACCTAGTACAAGAGCCCAAGAGGAGAAAAAAGGCAGTTATCTCACCCCAATTTTTGATTACTTTAATGAAAGCTATGTATAATTACTAGTCAAAATTGATGAGTCTGCCAAGTATAGGTAGGGGGAATAATAAATGGCGGCTGTTTGAAAGCGATAAAAAAATTTCATTTTTCATTTGGAACTTATATCTTAAAAAGTAGAAATTACACAAGAAAACCTTAGAGAACGTCATTTAAAGATGAGCAAATTTGCTAAGATATGAGCCCTAAAAGAGTTATTTACGTTAAATAGTTTTCCAGATATAGCTTTTTTAAAAGCAACATGCCATAACTAGCTCATAATTTCACTGCTAATAGACATCTGTACGTCAGATAGTTCCTGAGATATAGATTTTTCAAAATAAATTAACTACTAATCTTTCAGTAGATTTTTAAGAAATTTTGCTTTTTAACAAGCTATATCTCGAGAACTATTGGACGTAAATAGCTCTTTTAAGGCTAATATTTCAGCAAATTTAATCTTCTTTAAATAATGTTCTCTTAGATTTTCTAGTGTTGTTCAGATATAGAGAACTCCGAATGAAAAATTAATGTTTTTTAAGTTTTTGAAACAGCCGCCATTTTTTATTCCCCCTACCTATACTTGGCAGACTCATCAATTTTTACTAGTACTTATACATATTTTTCATTAAAGTAACCAAAAATTGGGGTGAGATAACGGCCTTTTTTTCTTCCCGGCTCTTACTATGGCAGCAAGTGTAACTCTAGCTAAATTAGGATCGGTATTTTTTTATGTATGTTAGTGATCCGAAACATACAGCAAACAAAACTTAAGAATAGTTAATATTTAACATTCGCCAACAACTTCATACCCCTCCAAACTTTCCTGACTTAAATTAATTGAAAATTTGTGGCATATATTAGATAAAAATGTTCGAAAACACCAAATAACCAGAAGACACCACCTCAAGGATCTTTTACAGCAAGAACGGGTAAAAATTAACACGGATTTAATTAATAACCTCGTCCACTCAATGCCGAGGCGTTTACAAGCGGAAATAGATGCCACCGACTTAATACAAAATATATTTTTTTAAAATAATTTATTTATTGTTATTTACAACTGTATACACATATATACAACAAGTAAATTTGCTGTAGGTGACATAGTGACATGATACAAACATGTAGAGAATCTACCCACTGATAGAACTCCAATAACATTTCTAGAGGAGAAGATCTCGAGGCCATCTTCTTATACAAAATATTAAATTTAAAAAAGTAATAATAAAACGCTAGGTATGCAAATATTTTTTTTAAATTTGATGTTAAGTTTTTTTTTTATGAAGGAAGGTTTTCATTTGAATTTTATTTATAATTATTAAGTTATAAATATACTTTTTATTTTTGAAGTAATAGGTTTTTTTTTTTTTATTGCATAAATTCATAATTTAACAAAACAAAAAACCTGGTGTGAAAATACTTTTTTCGGTCACTGTAGATCAGAATTCTAAATAATAAGCTAAAATAAAATCAAGAAAACCAGGTAGAACCCACTATAAAAATAAATAAATAAAAAGTCATAGTTATAAATTATAATTGTAACAGTCGAAGGTTATTATAGCTCAGAAATAGAATAAAAGGCGAATTTATTAGAATCTGATTTTAAAATTTGTAAAACAAGGACCAAAGTAATCCGCATTTTCGCTATTAGGCACCATTTAATAACTCAACAGTACATATAGCTGCATAATTGAAGAAATAAATATTATACTCTTCATATTTTTAATATTCGGGTATTTTATGAGATGATAGGAGTCAAATAAGAATTACAACAGAAATAAAACCACAATACTGATTAAGGGAATAGTTAATTTCCACTTACCGAATACTGATCATTACAGAAGTAGTGAATCGTAAATAGGTCTTTTTCTTAATATACATTCAGAACCAAAGAAATCAAACACAAACCTGTAACAAGACAAAACATACAAAATTAGAAAATAAAACAAAATAAATTATATAAATACCTAAATTATTTCGTAAATCTCACAGGAAATTATAAAACCGATTGAAAGTACTAAGTTTTTTATTTAGCAATCATGGATTGGAAATGTAAGAGACGCCAACGCCTATGGCATGATAAAAGTAAAAAAAAAAATGATAAAAAAATAAATAAAAAATTATAATAATAATAAATTAAAATCGAAGAGGAGTTATAATTTATAAAGAAGGCGATGTGCTTTTAAAAATTCAAACACTAATGTAATTTTAGCTACCTCATCTGTGAGAGCTTCTGATAAATTTGGGGTCAGTCCTATCTTGTTTATTATTGGCAAATAGTGTGTACATTCTTCGAAAATATGTCTAATCGTAAGAATGGACTGACAATATGTGCACTTTGGGGGTGGCAGTTTTCTGATGAGGGGAGAGTGCGTGAGGAGAGTATGACCTATTCTCAAGCGGGTTAGAGCAACTTCCTCCCTGCGACTGTTGCGGTAGGATGTTAACCATGGTTTTACTGATCGTTCGTTAAAAAACGAACTTTTATAGCAAGAGAAAAATAAAAATATTATGTTCATAATTTTCGCCCTCGAAAATTATAAAAATAGCAATAACTTCAACACGAGCTCACCAATCTACACAAAACTTGGGGAGGTGAGTGGGTTAGTAAGGCACCGCACCGTATTTTTGTACGTGTAACTGTGGTATTGTTATACAGCACGTTCTGTACCATAGATGCTCTACTACAGTTTAGAAACGTTTAACAGAAAGGACATCAAATGGTTGTTTTAACAACGTTTACACGTTCTATTTCCAACCAGGAAGGCATAAACAACTTTAGAAGGGGTTTAAGGGTTAAATATAGGTAAACCATGGATCACATTTTTACACGAAGTAACTGACAATTGGCTCAAACTTCACCCTCGCATTTTGTGGCAATATTCCAAGGATCCCAACATTCAACAAACCGTGATGGATGAGTTTTTTGAAAACAAACAGGGGTGACCGGCCATTGGCCAACCCATCTGCTGATAATAAGATCACATTCCTGCCAAAAGTAGGACAAATCATAGCAGCCGAATAGCTTATTATTTTTAGTAAAGAAAAGTCTTAACCTTCTATAATAGGGTATTTAATGACATGATTAGTTTTAAAGATTAAGATTTTTAATCTGTGTACAAACAAAAACAAAAACTATAGCCACCATGATGGATTTATAATTGACGTCATTTAGTCATAAACATTCAGCACTGATCCAGATGAGAAGATAGTTGGGATGCGGTCAGAGAATAACACAAATTAAGTTAAAAAACTTATTTATCAATGCCAACGTTTCGGCTGGAATTTCTAGCCTTCATCAGGGGTAAGAACAAAAAACAAGATAACGAGCAATGAATAAAGGAAATATAGAAAGATTAAAGTAAATATATATGTATATATAGTTGACCGTAAAAATTTATATATAAGAAGATGATCAGGGTTGCGGTCAAAAGAGAAACAAAAATAGTTTACAACGATTTATTTTCCGACGTTTCGCCCCGCTTCTGTTCAACTTTTACCTATGAACAACCCTGATGAAGCCCGCAAAGTTGCAAACTATTTTTGTTTCTCTTTTGACCGCAACCCTGACCATCTTCTTATATATTAAAGTAAATAATTGTACAGAATGAATATAGATAAAAATAAAGTGATGAAAGAAGTGGAAATAAAACGAATATATAGGAAATTAATAATGTAAGTAAAATAACACAATTGATGAAATAAAAAAATAAATTGATATAATGCAAACAAACAAGGAAATATGAATATTTTAATTTAATAAAAATAATTTAAAAATTAAAGTTATGGGAAGAAAACAATGTAACTAATGTAATATGTAAGTAAAAAAAAAGAAGAATAAAGAAACAAAATACAAAGTAAAGTAAGACAAAGAAGTAATTAGAAAATAAGACAATAATAATATATATTTAGTGGACAAAACTAATAACGTGGGTAAGGAAAAATAAGAAATGAATAGAGAAAGGGGTAACGGAAAGATAAGAAAAAGAGAACAAACATAAGACATAGGCATCCAAGTAAACGACAGCGGCGCGTGTGGCAAGATTCGGAGTAAAAAAGTATGTTAAAAGAGATTACGAAACTACCGGAAGATTAATTAATACGTAATAATGGATTCCGAAGAATACGTTACAAGAAACATGGAGGAGTAAAAATAAGAATGTTAAAATATTATTAAGGAGGAACCATATAAGAGAGCGACGGTAAATAATTTAAAAAATGTTAGAAAAAAAATGAAGATCATTGTTACGTTTTAATAAATTAACTATTTGGAAATATGTTAACGATAAGTTCCGTTTGTCGGTATTTAAATTGACGGAGGAAAGTTCGAGTTGGATATGGAAAGTTTCAGAGATGAGCCTTTTGTCGTGATCACGAACTATGGCAAGTATAGATGTATTATCAAATTAAAGGAATGGTTAAATGAAAGAGAATGCTCTGAAAGTTTTGAGGCAGAATAATTATGTGAGGAACACACTGATCTAGAGTTTCACATTTTTTAGCTGTATTTAAATGATTACCTACTTTCCTGTGCTAGGTGGACCCGAAAGGATTCCCAACCAACCGGATTGACTCACAGTATTCACGGTTGATATAGTAACAGAATAAATTATTATCTGCTACAGCCAGGTTTGAACCCGTTTGAGAACAGTGAATTTTCTACTTGGTTCAAATAATTATAAAACAATTCATATAATTTTCCAAATAAATTTAAAAAAACAAAACTATAAATGTCGCTTTAGATCATTTGCTATTTACTTGTTCTATTGATATGCAGTGACTTTGACTAGTGCACCAAAGTTTCGATATTCCTTTCAATACGATACTTTAAACTGAGTATCGATAACCGATAGTAATCAAGATGAAAAGTAATGATACTCCGACAGTAACGATAAGAAAGTAATAATAATGGTATCGCAGATATCGATCAGGAAGTTTCTATACTACGGAGTATCGAAACGTTTCAATGTGTTCCCCTTAACGTAAGTAAAAATTTTAATTAATTATAATAATAACAATAATTTCATATTAGGGATAATCATGACCATTAGTTCAACATGCTAAATATTAAAATATTTCCTAATTTTAGCATGTTAAAATGATATAACTTATAACATGACTGAGTGTGTTAATAGGCCTGCTAAATAGGACGTCACGAGGCAGATCATTTGAGCTTCACACCGTTTTGTCTGCCGCCATTTTGGTAAATTAGGAACTCGTAGTTTGTATTGCTTTCGTTTTTGATGTTTTTAGAACATAAGTTTTCGAAGAATACCTACCAAGATACCCAGAAAATCCGCAAGGAGTTCCTCTACACTTAACATAAAAGATGGATCTTTAATTCGGCTTTTCACAATCCTATACTTATAACACAGCCTGTTAAAACTTTTTACATTTAACACAATGTCAAGAATACCCCTATTTTTATCCTAAATAAAGCTAACTTTTAAATAAATTTTGTATCTTTTAGCAGTAATAAGTCGTAGTTTGCACTAACCTTACTGTATTAGGTTTCTATGCACTTGACCCCGAAACATATTTTCAATTTTTCTGGACATAGCATCCTTAAGCTTGGTTCGAATCACAGATAACACAATAGTATGAACTGTCTTCATTTTAGTTGGAAAGAAAGTGAAGTTGAAAAAAGAGGATAACTAAAAAATAGTTTGTTTTTTTTAAATCCCATCAGATCACCTTTACTCTCTGTCGTAAACCTCTACCTTCCTGTCCTACAGTATCCTTTCTAAATACTCCACGCCTGTTGAACAGATTCGATACTTAGGACTCCATCTTGACAAGAGACTTAATTGGAATCCACACACAGGACTGAAACGACAAGAAACTGCTCGTAGATTCCAATTGCTACAACACTTACTTCACAAACGCTCTAAACTTCCCATTCACTACAAAAAATTACTATACACTACGATAATCAGACCAATTTGGACATATGGAATTGAACTCTGGAGCTCTACCAAACCATCAAATTCTTCCCGCATCCAATCCTTACAATCCAATATCCTAATAATAAAATCCTTGATGCTCCTTATTACGTTACAAATAAACTCATTCACAAAGACCTTAACATCCCATTCGTAGCAGATTTGACCCAAAATAGATTTCATTCCAAACTCCTTACCCATCCTAACCCCTTCTTAATTTCTCATCCTTAACAATCCCTGATAATCCTCCGAGGCGTCTGAAAAGAAGATGGCCTCTGGACCTTCTAATTTAAATTAATGCTTGGACCACCAATGAGTGGTTCCTTCCCAAGATTTTCAAGGGTATATGAAACATACAACATAATTACTTATTCTATTTATTATTTTATAGTTGTAAATAACATTAAATAAATTTTTTAAAAAAGTTTTTTGTTTGCGTCTCTCTTAAGGACAATTTCTAGATCTGCCTCAGCCTGGGCCTTTTAACAACAGAGTCCAGGTTATAGCCCGGCTGTAATAGAAACCTTATTTTTCATCAGGTGAGGATAAGCCCTACAGGAGGTGAAGCGCCACACTAAGCCTCTTAATAAAGATCTATGGCCAATTTCATTTAATTCCATTATTATTCAATTGCTTGTAATTTTATTTTAGTAATCGTTAGGCGATGAGGTAAGATAGATGGAGACCTATGAATTCATTAGAAAATAATTTAATAGTTTAACGGTATAGATAGTTATTTAAAATCTTGGTGGAAATCATAAAACCTATAGAAGTTAAACACTAATAATGACTAGCAGATCCGGTAGTAATTTGTTAACTGCTAGATTTGGGGATGTAGATAGATTAATTGACAACAAATCAAAATTTGATATTAATTAATATATTTTGTTATTTACAAATGGGATTAATGATTTAATTTATCGGTTATTGTATTTAGTTTATACCTGTGAATAACAAAATAGTACAAAAATAGAAACTTCACGTTCATTCAATAGTTCACACGAAATTTTGGAATGGTAGTATATTTGTGCTCTTTGGTGTAGTTAATAGAGCCCTAACTGCACCAAAGAGCACAAATATAATGTAATTAAATAAATTAGGACCCAACATATAAAACAAAGCGTTTAAAAAGATATAAGATTTTCTTAATTTGGAATAAATATTTCACCCTTTTTGAATCTTAATGACAGTAATATAAGTAAAAAGAGCTAACATTTGGCTTTCTAGCAATTGTATTAGCTTAGGAATTAGATAAACAGTAAAGGAGTTATAAACAATTCTATTAACAATGGACACTAGAAGAAAAAATATAAGTTCAAAAATGTCTTTGAAAAATGGCATTTAAAGCTTTCAGATGACGCAATAATACGCTTTTTCTTGTTTTCTTTTTTTATATATATATATATATATATAATTTCCTTATTGTAATTTACAACTGTATAAAAATATAAACACCAATTAAATTTGCTGTAGGTGACATAAAAACATGATACAAACATGTGGAGAATCTAACTATTGATTGAATCCCAATAACATTTCTAGAGGAGAAGATCTCGAGGCCATCTTCTTTTCAGACGCCTAGGAGGATTATTAGGTAATGAAGGAGAAGCCAGGTTAGATGGATTTGGGTGGTTGGGAAGTTTATTATGGAAGGATTGGTATCTGTTGGTATATGAGACATTGAGGTCCTGATGGATGACTTGATTCGTGACAAAGTAAGAAGCATTAAAGATTTTGGACTGTAAGGACTGGATTGCTTTTTCTTAAAACAATTTTTTTTTTAATTTTAAATCAGTAATATTTTTTTTTCTTACTCTTTAGAAAGAGACAAACCTATTGACATATAATAACCATGTATACTTTCTGAGCTACGCGCCAAAAAAAATACTTAATTTTGAAATAACTTTTTTTTAAGAAATGGGAATAGCCAATAACCTTCTCGGGAAAATCCAGAACATTTAACAAAACGTCCCATGACAATCGGATGAACGGTATGGCGGTGCATAAAGTATCAACAAATATTAATTTTTATATATTAGATAAGATCTGGGACAAACTAAACCTAGTAATACAATTAAATAATGTTCAATAATATTTTTAAAAATATTTACTTCAGAACAAAAACTATACAAGGAAAACACGAAGGAACTAATATTGCTTGCCATTCATAATCTATTTAAGGAAAAAAAAATCAGACAGCAGACACAGCACAGATACGCTTTATTTGCAATATCGGTTTCCTGTAGCGGGAAAAATATCATCAATATTAATACCTCTAAAACCGAAATTGTCATCTATTTATCTTCTTCTTAATCAAATTTGTACTTAATCTTTAAATGGCTTCATAAAATTAAAAAAATTAAAGGGAATAGGTAGCTCAATGGTAAAGTACTTTGCTACAAACTCCAAGAACTCGGGTTAGACTCCGGTTGTGGCAGTTAATCATTTTCTGTTTCACTGTAGCCGTGAGACAGCTCAGTGGGTTCGGGAGCAATTCGGGGTCCACCCAGCCCCATAAAGTGGATAATAATCTGGCGGGCAAGCATGATACTGACCAAATCACCTCGTTCCACAACCGTTGGTCTAATAACATTACAAAGGGATGCACTCCTAACCCTTCATGGGTTGTAGCGGTACAGATTTATTAATTTTTAATTACCTACATTAGACATTTCTTAATGAATCTTCTACGTTTATTTCAAGCGCAATAGATACCAATTATTTTAGCGAATTAAGCAGAATAACTAGTCCTTTACAAGAATATTATAAAATAAAAATAATTAGAGGGTTGAATGTCCGTCAAGGGATTATGGGCGACAAACCACGGAAGACTAAGTCCTCGCTCCATTTATTAGGAAATCCATCGCGCGCGCGTTTCTTGGCGTGTTTTATTCGTAGGGTGGGTTCGTCACTTACACGCATATTTTTTATGAGTGCCACCCATTGGCTAACGGGCCTCACAAATGCCCAAGTGGGAGGTTGTGAGTGATTTTTGAATAATTTTATGCTTGTAAAAATCCCGGGTGGGGCCAGACTCAAACTAGCAACCTCAGGGTAGGTAGAAAAGCGCTTTGGCACGCTGCTAGCGCTGCCCCTGTCAGTCAAGGGATTAGGTCCTCTAGATGTTTTCTGTCAAATATGTTTAACTGCGGAACTCAAGTTGAAGAAGTCAACCGCGCTGATTTGGACATGTATGCATATAAGCTAAAAAGTTAATAAAAATTATACCAAAAGAGAAATAGTGGTTGGCAGCCCCAGAACTATCATATAAACATTGTCCATATAAAAAATAAGACCATACAAAGTAATGAGTGGAAACGTTACGACTAAGGCTCCACTCTGAATAACACCATAAGCAAAGAAGAGAAAGAAAGATTCTTTTTTTAAGAATAGAAAATAAGGTATTTGACGACATAGAAAAAAAAATTGAAATAATATTAATATTATTGACAGTCAATCAAGAAACCTAATCATATATGTTTAAATTATTATAGTACAGGATTAATTTTTTATCTTAATTTTAAAAACGATAAGATTTTTAATTTATGTACCAATAGAAGGAAAATGTTATTCACTATGATGGTTTTATATATGACGTCACTTAGACATAAACAAACAACACTGATTCAGCGATTTACACTTTATAGCTTTTTTTTTTTTTTTAATTTTTATGTATTTTTTTATAATTATTATTTTCATTATTTTTAAAAAAAAACAACTATGGAATACGGTTTCATGAAAGCAGAAAACATAAATTTGCCTAGAATTAATTCAGTAAGTAGTCTTTCAGAATAAATAAACCTCTAATGAACTTACAATTTGTTTATTACATGATACTTACATCGAAATGATCTTCAAAAATATATTATATAATTTAGATTGAATAATAATTTTGGATCGCTTCTAGGCAGTTTTAATCAAATTTTTCTGGTTTTGACATCTTTTGGCACTTGGATACACAACTTTTTTTAGAGTCTTTAAAGTAGTATTTTTGTAATTAGGTACTGCACAAGAAGGATAAGGAATCTAACTCAAATAGATATCTGCTAAAATGACAAGGAAAGCTTAAAAAACGAAATAAATTAAAACTAGTAGTAAGTAGATAAGTCTAGCGTACGTTTATGTCGAAATGACGTCATGCCAAAACAATAATGGTGACATGCAAAAAATTAAAGGCGTAGTTTGATACTACTGATAAAAGCAATTTATAAAAAATAAAATTATAATGAAAAATCAGGGGATTATTATCAAATAAGCCGTGTAGGACACTATCCAAAAAAACGTATAATAACGTATTATCCGAGATGTTGAAGATAATACATCTATAAACCACTGCAGTTTTCGAATCTAATCCTAAATTTTAAGTTATTTTTATTAGAATAATTAAAAATAATGAAATTCTAAATTTAATCTGTTATAAGCTGAGAGCAGCAGACCTGGACTGGAAGCGGTCGGGACGTACCAGTGGGAACCCATCCAAGAATCCTACAACACGGAAACCTGCCCCGTGTTCTCTTCGGGACGTTCTGTCAAATCCATCCTCATTAAGAGGGCGAATTTTAATTTTAGAAACTATTTGCGTTAATATAAACTCTGAGAGATGGATCTATTTCAGTTTATATTGGAACTGGTCCAGCCATGGTAACAGGCAACGCTTCGTGTGGTATTGGAAAGTAACAAAAACAATCAAACATAAACAGGACTGGGCAAAAATAAGTTATGAATAACACTATGATTTTATTGTCAGGGATACAATTTTCAGTTACAAATGGTTCATAACCCAGCTCTGGTTACAAGTTATTATTTAAGTTTTAAAGAAAACTTTACGTCTTTTGTAGGGATGGGATTTTACGTAATAAAAACCAAATTAAGAAAAATAAAATAAATCTGTACCACTACAGCAAGGGTGCAGCACTTTATAAGGATAACTGTTACTAGGCTAACGGTTGGGCAAGGAGGTGATTTAGTCAGAATCATGCACTTTCCAATTAAGGGTACCCACTGACTTTTAAAAGACAAACATTAAATCCTATCTTCGAAGATTGTGTTTTTAAGCTAGAACAATAAATGAACTGGGCATACTTTCAAATGTATCAGAGGCTTTGGGAAATGGAGAAAAATATTCAAATATGATTATTTATTTTCTGAAGAAACAAGGACTGCTTGTAAATATGTATTATATTACACCTATATATACTTTTTTGTATCTATTGATTTATCTTTTTATTCTATTTTTTATTTTTTTATTTTTCTTATATATGTACTTAAATATATAAATAAGTTATATAACATACAGACGTTGATGACCGGTAGGTTTTAAGCCTTAGTTTCTAAACTACCAACCAACCAATCTTTAGTAACGACAACCTAGATAGTTATATAATATTATATAAGGCGGAAAATATTATTTTGTACTCCCTGAGGATCATACACCATCACCTGCATGGGAATTAGCTCTGAAAATATTCATTGTTTTATTTATTTTAGTACGTGGACCTGTCGATTTGTGTGTTTTAACTTTTTATTCATTAAATTATTTTATTATTATTATTTTTATTTATTTATTTTTTTAAAACTTATTTATCAATTTCTTTTGACCAACTTTAAATTATATTTTCCTTTAAATCTATGTCTTAGTTTTGTTTTGGTAAAATGTATTTATTTGTTCGTTTTTCTGTAAAGTGATCCACTGATGTGACTATTATAACTGGTTAGATCTCACATTGCGGTCTAAAGGTTTAAAGGGTCACTGGAGAGGATCTGAGAGGGTGAATTCGGGAGAGCGAATTTGTCGATAAAAATTGTGAAATGGAAGAAACAAGAAAGGGAAAGAAAAAAAGGAATGAATTGAAATATTTGTATTTAGTGCGTGGACTGGAGTTGATCGTAAAAGGAAACTGGAAAAAAAAACTGTTTTCTTTCTTTTTATTATATCATGTAAATATGTGTAATTTATATATGTCCGATCACGGATTGATTAGTATGCTATGTAATGTAGCAATCTGATGTATTTGGCCAGCATGTATGAATAAAGTATTTCTCTATCTCTGATGGTATGTAATGAACTCAGGGTTCAAAACAAAGTCAAAAAAATGAAATGAAAATAAAAACTCAAATATAAAACGAAAAATGATTTTCTTTTTTAATTTCTAATTGAAGACAAGAGGTGTTATTATAAAACTGAACAATAAAATATATCTACAATTTAGTCAATTCAAACATCCAACAGTAAGCAGATATCAGAATCGATAGCCAAAAAGATAACTCAGCAAAATATAAGGCGCGACTAATACGCACTGGGCTGATACTGCTGACACGGTTTTCAGATTCCATCTCCGTTGAACTGCATAGCAACGCATTAGTATAAAAATGCAACAACAGAAAGATATAAAAGGTAATAAAAAAAGTGCTGAAACAAAGTCGTTTAATTGATAAAGGCTCCGTCTACAAAACTCGTTTGATGAATTTTATTTACGGGAGGGATCTGTACTATTATGCTAAACAAAAAAAAAAATGAATAAATAATAAATAACTAGGAATTCAGATATAAGAAAATTTAAGTTGCTAAAATATTTTTTGAGAATGATTACAAATGGTATAATACCTCTAACAATTTCAAAAAGACTAGAACTAATAATAGAATAGAAGCGATAATAAATATAATCTGGCAAAGGAAATGCAAACCAACTGACCAATTAACTTTTTTTTTTAAATTTATTAATTTAAATTCACAACTTACTATAAAAAAATACAAAAATTAAATGTGATAAATGTAAAAAGAAACACGATAATCTTGGAAAGGGACAACCGAAAGGTGGTAATTCAATCATTGCTTTCAATTAGAAATTCCTTAGCCATCTTCTTTTCAGAGGCCTAGGAGACTTATCAGGATCATCACGGAATATAGATTAAGAACTAATGTGTTTGGGTTGGTAAGTTTTTAAATCTTATTAAAAAAAAAGAAGATTCAGGGCCAAATCAAAAATTAATGAAACGTTGAGTTCTTTATGGATGGGTTTATGACGGTATGAGTACGGATTGGATACGGGAGGAATTTGATGGTTTAGTGAAGCCCTAAGCTCATCCGTATGTCCAAAGGACCAATTAACATCAAAACAAGTACTGAGCCAAAATTATAAAATTTAACTACACCATATTTTTTTTTGCAACATCAATAATATCGAAGGTCCTAAGATAAAGCCATGGAGTGTTTTAAAACATCAAACATTTTTCTACGTACCCAATTAAATTGTGCTAAGTTTCCTAAAACAAAATCAAGAATGAGGAAAAATGATCTTCTATAGGTAACCTTCTAAAAATACTGATCCAACGGATAGACCGTAACAGAGGTAGGAAGATTACATCAATGCTTGTGGAACAAACTAAACTACAAATGTATTGAAAAATAAAAAATTAATAATTTTACTGTAATAATTAGATAAATCTTTTTAAATACTTAAATGGTTTTGAGCACTGGAAATAAATAAATAATAAAGACAGAACTTAAAACAGTCGAACCAACTTCCCAAGTTCGTCCAGACTCTACAGCATGACAGCTAAAGTAGAATAATCCGGGTAATACCACTCCAATGAGCTATTTTCCGGGTTAAAGGTTCAGCAATAATTATAATGGCCTTGCTTGCATATATTTATACTTAATGCACTAAAAATAGTGCTAATGGGGTTACATTCGTACAGGACAGTAGATAATGGGATTACCTAATATATGTTCTCATATACATTACATGAGAAACAAATATAGATTTTCAGTTATGAGCTATTAATTTTTAATTTTTTTTTTTCTACTAGATAAATTCAGCATTTTAATAGCTAGGAAAATACCAAACATTTTGAAAAAACAAAATAGTGTATAAATCGGTTTGGATCCGACTATTACAAAATTTACAAGAAAAACTGTCTAAAATGCCAATCCATTACAAAATACTGATCTACATGACTATTATAAGGCCTATCTGGACATACGGAGTTGAGATTTGCGGGAAAAAAAAAAATTGTTTTAAGAAAAAGCACTCCAATCCTTACAGTCCAAAATCCTTCGTAGAATCCTTAATGCTCCTTACTTTGTCACAAATCAAGTCATCCATCAGGACCTCAATGTCCCATATGTTGCCGATTTGGCCAGAAGCAGATACCATTCCTTCCATGATAACCTTCCCAACAACCCAAATCCACTTGTTTCTAACCTGGCTTCTTCATTACCTAATAATGGTCCTAGGCGTCTGACAAGAATATAGCCTCGAGATCTCCTTTAAAAATGTAATTGGAGTTCTATCAAGGTAGATTTTCCACATTTTTGTTTCATGTCCATATATCACCTACAGCAAATTTACTTGATGTATTTATTTTTATACAGTTGCGAATAACAATAAATAAGTTATTAAAAAAAAAAATCGGTTTAGAACTTTCCAAGATTTTAGATAAATAACAAACGTTACATTTTTATTTATATAGAATTATTTGCTAACTGATTATGGTCATCATAATTATTTTTATTTGTTTTTTATTCTACTTTTCTATTATTGTTGTTTTACCTAGTATATAATATTATCCTCTACGAATGTAACCTAATGAGGCTAAGAAGCACTATTATTTAGTGCATTAAGTATAAAGATTTGCGAGTTATCAAAACAATTATAATTATTATTAAACCTTCAACACGGAAAAACTTCATTGGAGCAGCGTTAGCCGCATTATTCTAATTTAGCTGCCATGCTGTAGAGTCAAGACGAACTTGAGAAGTTGCATGCATCAGTTTTCCGATTGTGAAAAAAATTGAACCTGAGCTTTCGATGGAAATAAAAGTTTGAAGGTCCCCTGAATCTAAATAACCAAGTCTCACAAAAGCGAACGAACCTGCTCAAGAAAAAAAAAAAGTTTCGTTAAATGAAATTACTTTATTATTAATTTTCTATTATATTTTACACTTTTCTGTATCCCCACTCATTTGGTATATTTTGTTTCTTAATCACTTACACACACTGTATCCCATTATTTTATAATTTACTTTTCCTTTGTTTTTCTATCTGTTTTTTTTTTTTTTTAATTAATGTTTCTTCTCCCCCTATTATGTATATTACCATTTATTGTTCACCTAATTTAAATACTTAAACTGCCATCCCCACTCCTCCCAATACAAACCATCACTTTGTCTTTGACTGCCGTCAAAACAGGTATGCATTCTGTCTCATAATTTGATTTGTATTTTTTTTTTTTTTTTTCATCTCTTTATTTGTACTTTCTTTAATATTTCTTCTCTTATCTATCTGTTACTATTACCCTTTTCATTTACTATTTACAACCTTTAATTTTTCTTATTATA
>NW_027111025.1:740350-751228 GCF_000696795.3 Halyomorpha halys | reverse complement strand
TAAGGAGCAGCCAATAGGATGACAAAAAAGAAAGTAGAGGGGAACGAAGTTTTTTTTGAAGGAATAGGAAAAGAAACAAATCCATTGAAGAAATGTCAGCGAAACAGTAAAGAGGTAATCGGACATTTCTCGCTATGCACAGCAGAGGAGAAAGACAGGGATGTAGTACAGTCTTTCGAGCTGGGAACTCCACCGATCAGGCCAATGACGATGAACGAAGAGAGGATCATAGACTATGAGATCTAGGAACTGCCAGTCCTACGTTGGTATTTTAAATGGCAACAGTAATTAAAGTTCGAGTCAACAGAATATAAACTATCTCATCTGGTATTCTCAATCCATAGCATATCAAGTAAGCTTAAATTAATTCAATAAGTCTCTCTTTTAGATTGATATGCCTCAATTGTAAATACAACATAATGTTAACCAGACTTAATTTTGTTTTTTAGACTCCCTGCACGCCACTTGATCAGGATAGCTTAGTAAATTGGTGAACATGATGATATCCTGATTAGTTATAAATAATTACTATCTGAATATTGGTCTAAATATATAGCAATACTTTCTTAAGAATTTTAGGTCGGTTTTTATTAGGATCCGATTGAGATATATAATATAAATATAAATAGTAATACATAAATAAATAATAAAATGTAGTTACTGGAACCGCCATCAGCCTTAGAAAAGATGTATAGCTGTAAACATATTAGACTATTGCCATAACATAGACATAGTAATAATTGACTTTTACTTAAGCAATAGATGGAAATAAAATAACAGAAAGTATAGACATATTGAATAAAAAAATAAGTTAACGTTCTGAAAGGAGCAGTTCGTTAATTTTAACTGTATGTAAAGTAAGCAGTAAGTTACTTTAGACGAAACGCACACGCACCAGATTTTTCACTATATTTTTATATTTCTAACATACTTTAAGAATATCCTGAAACAATTATTCCACACGCATATTAATTTACGTTATTTAACTATAAGAATAGTTATTACACTTGATGTTAATTAAAAAGTGGATTGGCTAATTGTGAAGAACAATCGGGAACATATCGTGCCTAGGGCCAATTACATCCTTAATTTGGGTTGCCTCATGCATTATTTATGAATCGACCCCGTTATAAAACTAACCCTTAGAATAAGTTCCATTGGTTGGAAATTGACATATGGGAGTGTTAAAAGTCAGAGTGGTGAAAGTACCTCTTTCTCTTTTTTTTTTAATATCGTATTAAGTCCAAAAATACAATTTCAACAAACTAAAATGTAACTAATGATGTTTTCACACCAAGTCACCTGCTACCAGGGATTCATGCAACTTGGACACTGGGTTATGTTATCGAACGCAAGTGACATGTGTCACGCAAGAGCTAGACGGTTTTTTTTTTATTCTTTGTCGACTCCTCGGGAATCTACTCAGCTCACCCTCAGATTTGAACCACAGTTTCGCACGTTCGCTTGACCTAACCCTATCGCACGCAGTATACTCCGGTCGCATTCATCAGACGTTCATTCCACTTTATTATCTGAATTCAAGTAGGAGTGTGTTGGTACATCAATTCATAACATTCAACTTTGTTATCTCACATTGAACAACTCAACATGTCGTTAATTTATAAATTTATATTATAAGTATATTAAGAAAAACATTTTTTTTCTATTTATTTATTGCAATCTACAACTCTATTTACATAAAAACACTTTAAGTTAATTTGATATAATATAAAAATGGAGTGTATGCCGATTATAAGATAAAAATAATTAATATCTATGATCACACATAGTCTAACTCTAATTCCAGCATGTATAAATGGATGCATAATTTAATATAGTAATTTACTCACTATGTCAATTCTAATTGTAACTTTATAAATTTTTTTTTTAATATTTATTTATTGCTATTTACAACTGTACACTATAATACATTTAATAAATCTGACCTAAGTTAAATTGGAGTGTTACAGGCACATAGAGAAACTACCCAGTGGTAGGACTCTAATCATATTTTTACACTAGAAGGTCTCAAAGGCCATCTTCTTTTCAGCCACCTCGGAGGATTTTCAGGGATAGAAGACGAAGCAAGCTTAGGAACAAGAAGGTTTTGATGGTTAGGGAATTTATAATAGAAGGATTGATATCAGGTATGGGTTAGATCGGTTACAAATGGAACACTGAGGTTTTTGTGGAAAATTTTATTTGTGACAAAGTAGGGGAGAATTAAGGATTTTGGATTGTAAGGATTGGAATTCTAATGTTTAGTGGAGCCCCAAAGCTCAACTCCTTAGGCCTTATAATTGTCATGTAAATCAGTATTTTGTAATGAATTGAAAGTTTGGACCGTTTGTATATATATAAAAGTTAATTCCAAAGAGACTCAGACAGATAATAATCCATAATTCAATACTTTCTAGACGACCATCTCCTGCAGCTATCAAGGTAATGGATTGGACCTCCGCCCTTCCTGCACGCCAACCTCGGACACCTGATTAAGTAAGCGTCTGCCGGGACTTTTCTAACTAATCCGGTTAAAATTTTTAGTAAACCCAAAAGCAAGCTGATACCATATTCGCAACATTTTATTTTCAATTAAATCCACGTAGTAAGAATGGGAAATAAAGTTGAACAATCACCCAGATTAATTTTAAAATTAAATAAATGACGTAGAAATCCTTTTATCGAAAATACAATCCCTAAGAAGACCACAAAACTCTTCTTCCTGCCAAAATGCCTTCACTCTCTGATACATCCTGAAATATAGTACCGTACGCCATCCAGTATGGCCAAAGCAATCGAAAATGATATAGATCATAATGAGATAGGATGATTATAATAAAAACAAAAATCATAATGCTTCAAATGACATGATTTTTATAATTAAAATAGTTTAAAACTATTAATAATAATGAGGAGAAGATGGTTGGGGGTGCGGTCAATGAAAAACACAAATAAGTACGATTAACTTATTTGTGTTTTTCATTGACCGCACCCCCAACCATCTTCTCCTCATTCATCATCCACGGTCAACTATCTCTCATAATTATTAATAATAATAATAGTTTAAAACTATTTGCTCTTTTTTTGACCGCAACCCTGACCATCTTCTTATATTTAAATCTTTAAGGTCAACTATATATACATATATATAGATTTTTATAATTATTTACTTCTAACGAAAAATCTGTCTTTCTTTTTTACTTAAATATATTGCACACTATTTTTACTTTTAATTCTATAAATTATACAATAATATAATGTAAAATATCCATTTGCAAATATTAATATTTGACATTAAATTATTGTATAATTTACAGAATTAAAAGAAATAAATCAATTTCAATTTTATTTAGTGTTTATATGTAAAAAATAAATTAAAAATTTTGTAATTTTTCAATATCAATAAAAAGCAAGGGAAAATTATTGAATAAAATGTTTACGTGCGTAAACAATATTTTTTTTTTTAAAATAGTATACCCATTCACTATTTAAGTTTTTTTTTGACCGCACACGGACCATATTCCATTCATCTATACATAGGGTCAATCAACAATCTTCCACTATTTTTTATTTATTTATTTATTTATTGATATTTACAACTTTATAAAAAATACAAAAATCAAATTTGGGCATAATGATAATGATATGATATAGCATGTAGAGAAACTACCCAGTAGTAGAACTCTAAAAACATTTTACAATATAAGGTCACGAGGCCATCTTCTTTTCAGGCGCCTCGGAGGACAATATTTAATAAAGAAAAGACAAAAAAGACTTAGTTATAATAACATTCTCATCATTTCTAAATAATTAAATATTTTTTATTTCAAGATTAATATAATAATTTACTGTTTGAGAAGAAATTGTCGAGCCGTTTTCGAAATAGAGGTGTGTCATGAAAAACACGTTAAAATGTCAACTCTTAACCTAGTTACGAACGGGCAATGAATGCATCTAAGAAGAATTCCATCAAACCACATTACTGTTGTGGTATTTAAAAATATCTGGTTAAAGGCCGGCCACTCCATAGACTGACGCTAAATGTACATTAACCTGTTTTCAATTTGTATATATCATGTTGGTTAATCGGAATCGGTTGTTTTTGATTGATTTGAATTTATATAATACAAGCGACCACAAAGTATAAAGCAGGGAGCGCCAATTAGAAATTATCAACACGAGAACGCGGTGGCTCAGTGGTAAGGCATTGTTATACTAATTCCAAGGACTCGGGCTCGAATCCAGCAGTAGCAGATAATTATTTTCATGTTACACTGCAGCTGTGAGTCAACCCTGTGGGTTCTAGACCCCTCTTGTAATCCACCCAGCCTCATAAAGTAGGTGGTACCTATAAATAGGGAATAATCTGACGGTTGAGCACAAACTTGAAAAAACACCTCCGTATATAAGCGTTGCACTAAAAATACTGCTTCCTTATAAAGTACTGAACCCTGCCATAGTTGTAGCATTTCATATTATTATTATTATTATTATGCATAAGCAATTAGTTCAAAGATAGTTTTCTAACAGTATAATTGCCAACAAAACTCTCCCAGCTTTGAACGGAGTTTAGTCTAAAATAACCAAATTAAACTCAGCCTCACATATTTGCCTTTTAACGCCCTAAAATGTTTCAAACTGAATTAGCCAAACATTTTCATGTCACCTGAACTCTCATAAAAGCATTTCAGTTTTACCTTTGGCCTTCGTTCGCGATTCAGTTATCACTAAAATGCATATAGTTTATTACTCCCTAAGATAAAAAAAAATTGGATACAATCTATTTACCAAGTTAATGACCGGGGACACGATCAACCTTGAACACAGAACAGTCCTGTAGCGATAAGAGAGGCCAAGTTTAGGAAGAGGAAACTGATGGGATCAACAGCACGCACCAACAGAGTTATTTAATCGACCCGGGAAAAGGCGAGCAATACTTGGAGATGGAGTGTAAAACCAAGAACAATTAAAATTACCATTTTCAATGACTTAAATTGGAAGTTTAATAATTGACAGGAAGATAGGTGGGAGGAGGGGGGCGTCCAGTAAGGTACGACATAGTAAAAAAAAATATATCATTTATTATTAACCAAGATTTCGGTCCACTTTGCATGGCTTCGTGAGGGCTGAAGACGGGTGGTTACAAAAGGTATTCAGCGCTGATGAAGCCCTGCAATGTGGGCCGAAATGTAGGTTGCAAATATTTTTTTTTTTTTTTACTTTTTATTTTGTGCCTTTCTTGAACCCATCCGGACTGTCTTCCTACAATTAATTATTATTGCAGGAAAAAATATTTTAAAGGATAAAAATAAAAATACTAACAGTAATTCAAAGCTTAATTATGTCACCTTTTAATAATGCAATTTACTATATTAGGGTAGGGGTAAAAAAATTGGCATTTATAGCCAGACAGAAAACAGAGGGCGAGAAGTGCTGCAGTATAGTAACGTTTTAATTATTACTAAAATTAATAAAAAAAATACGTTTGCTTCAAAACGTTAACAAATATTTTTTTTTTTTTATTTTTTTTTTAATATTTCTTCTCCCTCTATTATGTATATTACCATTTATTGTTCACCTAATTTAAATACTTTTTTACTATGTTTACTGTACAAATTATTTTCGTTATTGTGGCATAACTGCCATCCCCACTCCTCCCAATACCAACGGTCACTTTATTTTTGACTGCCGTCTAAACAGGTATGCATTCTGTCTCATCATTTGATTTGATTTGTGGTTTTTTTTGTTGTTTTTTTACGTCTCTTTATTTGTATTTTCTTTAATATTTCTTCTCTTATATATCTGTTACTATTACCCTTTTCATTTACTATTTACAACCTTTAATTTTTGTTATTACATTTTATACCCCTGTTATTTTACACTTATGTTTTTTTTCTCTTTTTTTTCCTTTTGTAACTAAGTGTTTGTATCTTTTTTAGCCCTGAAGAAGCCCTGCAACGTGGGGCGAAACGTTGGCTCAATAAAATAGTATTATTATCTACTATTTGAGTTTTTTTTTTACCGCACCCGGACCATATTCCATTCTTCAAATATTATTTTTGCATTCGGACCTCCATTTATATAAAACTACCTAAAATACTAGAAGACCTAATAGAACATTATTTAAAGTAGAGTAAATTTTCTAAAATAAAAGCCCTTATAGAACTATTTACAATGAAAAATCAGTAGTTAGTGAATTTATTTTGAGAAATCTATATCTTAGGAACAATGTGACGTACAGATCTCTGTTAGCACTCAAATCAAAGATAGTAAAATGAGCCAAAAAGTAGTTTATAACGTTTATACTTGTAGGAGTTGTAGTTTTCATGATTTTTCACGACATGTCGATTTCTAGTTGTTCGGATAAAAGTTTTTAATTATGAAAGAACATAAGCCAGAAACCATAAGATGTACAGATATCTGCCAATACACAAATTAAAGTAGGTAGATTTACTATAAAGTATTTTATGACGTTTATCTTCGTAGGTGTTGTAGGTTCTTATGATATTTGACAAAATATATTCACAAAATATTGATTTCTAGAAATGGATGGATAAAATGGATCATCCTATTAAATACTAAGATTAATATATAAATATTAAATTATCCTATTAAAATGTTTCTAATTGCAATATATACTACAATATATAGATTAGTCAGGCGATAAGCAAGGTGATTCAGATAAAATATGGAAAACGATATTTTTTTTATTATTTGAGTACTAATGGGTACTTTCTCTACAAGCCTGAATCATATCATTATAACCTAGTATCAAAGTTACTAGATGTATTTTTGTGTAAATACAGTTATAAATGTCAACAATAATAAATAAAAAAAATTAAATTATCACAGGGTGAAGCTGTATAAGATTCCATTAGTTAGGAGGTTACTTCCTAAAAGGAGAGAAGTTTCTCTTTTCCAATTTGATACGGACTAATTAAATGCTAATTCGAAGACAATAGCAGCTGTGTGAAAATAAGTGGAAAGTTCGTTCGAACTTTCGCTAAGTCGGTGATCAAATGAACGACTCCACTCAACTTCTAGTTAATATTGCCTTCCAAGGCAATGAAAAAGAGCCGCATTAAAACTGAATTAGTTTCACATTCAATCAAAAGTTCAAAAAGTTAAAATAGCTGTATTATGGAAAGAATTGGAGTCATACAATGTCGAAGACAGGAGGTTAGGTGAAATCATACTGATTTATACCAACAACAATAAATAATTTTCAACTCGAAAGGACCAGCGATATACATGCTTCATAAATAACAAAGTGTGTTAAGCATCATCTTAGAAACATCAAAACTGCAGGGGTGCCGATCTATTCCGGCCTGGGCAGGTTTACTTTTATTTCTTGGTGATTCCACTGAATGAAAACCTATTCTTCCCACTCTAGTTGGAATAATAACTTTTATTATAAGTAATAACATTTATTATCACCACCATGATAAGCACTCTGTATTTTATTTTATATTTTTATTTCCACCTTCCTCTGGCTTATAAGCAATACAAGTGTGCAGCGGCAGTTCGATGTTACATATCGATCATCAAACTACTGCTAATAAATTTAATGATTCATGAACAGTTTTCAGTCTTCTGCGCCTCTTCCGTGCGCAGGTATTCCAGGGGAAGGTATTCTTTCTTCTTTGACGAATATTGAAGTGGCTTGGTCCAATAATTGTTTTCCACTCGTATACAAATTCTTTGTGATAGGAGTAGTTTTCTTCGCTTGCTAGCTGAGGAAAGTCATTCTCTGTGAACGAGTAGAGGAGTAGAGTCCGGCTTCCCTCAGCAACCTGCCCCGTAATCCATCAAAGGCGGATGTCTATGATGATGTGCTCGGCAGTCTTCGGAACACCCCAACTAGGCCATAGGGGATCGATATCCATCCCGTGCCCATGAAGCTTGGCCTGAAATCCCGATGCCCTTTGAGAAATTAAGAGATAGATGACCACTCCGTATGCCAACAACCCCGATATGAAGGACCATGCAAAAATACTTTCCCACCATTTACTATTAGGTTGAGAAAGAAAAAAAAAACAACTCCGACATGAGAAGGTTTGAAGACGTACCTTGGACACGGATGTCAACTCTATGTCCAGTGCTGCGTTCCGGAAATCGCCGAGTACGACCTAAACCGCGTTTGAGGCACTAAGGCATGCTCCAGAGAGACAGGAAGACAGGCAGACATATGCGTGCTCACTGAGAGAGATACATCGTCAAAAAATAATCATAATAACAGGTTTATTTGTATTCTTTACTCAACTAAAAGCCTCTTACTTTTAAAACAAAATTTCCACTTCTTCCACTTATTTTTTTTTACATTAATTTAAAATAAAATAATAATTAACTTATAATTAAATAAAATATTTTCTATGATATCATTGAACACTAGACTATAAATGGTAATTTACTACAAAATTTATTACTTTAGTCCATAGATCTCTATTCCTAGCAACATTAACCCAACAGTCTCCTACTCTTTGAACTATCTCATCTTACCATTTTGAAATTGGCCTTCCTTTCCTTCTCTTTTGTTCCCTTAGTATACACTCAATTTAAATTTTGGACCACCTCGTATCAAGTCTGGCAACATGTCCGGTCTACCTCTATTTCAGTTGTTGTGTTTCTTTTATTAACCTTTTAACTTCTAGATATTTCCTCATGAAAGAAGAGAACTCACATAGTTTAAAGCGTTTGTGGTCGGGTATGAGGGGGTAATGGACTTTCAATCTTATCCCTAGGCGGAAGCTAGCATACGGAAGAATCCCGGATGGACGGAGAAGAAGATGAAGACGATCTTCCTAAATAATGAATTCCTATTGTACATGTCTATAATATATAAATCGCTGATGCAACCACGCCGATCACTATATACTTGCGCGCGCATGTACGGTGCGGTTTGCTCGGTCTAAACCATGTCCAAGTTTGAAATTAGCTCTGAATTAAGACGGAACAAGCCAAATATCTATTAAACTGACACGTCATTTAATACAATCCCAGCGGTTTTTACATAATCTTCTATTCGATCAGTCTTGAGGGGAGTATTTGTTATGATTGAAATTTCTAACATTACTTGCGGAAACAGAGCAATCGTTAGTACCTCCCACAACCTTTGTTTACAGCATCAATTACTATTTAGAAGTGTACATGTTACCTGAACTGAGAGCCTCAGTGAAAGACTTGCCAGGTATAACATGCGGTGGGAAAATTATTTATGGGTTGGAATGATTACAGAAATATATTTGAAGTCTATATGTATATATAGTAGACCGTAAAAATTGATATATAAGAAGATGGTCAGGGTTGCGGTCAAAAGTGAAACAAAAATAGTTTACAACTATTTATTTTCCGACGTTTCGCCCCACTTTGCAGGGCTAAAAAGATACAAAATGATACAATGATAAGAATAAAAATACAATGATAAGGTACAATGATAAGAACTTGTTTTTATTCTTATCATTGTATCTTATCTTTGTATTTTTATTCTTATCATTGTATCATTTTGTATCTTTTTAGCCCTGATGAAGCCCTACAAAGTGGGGCGAAAGGTCGGAAAATAAATAGTTGTAAACTATTTTTGTTTCACTTTTGACCGCAACCCTGACCATCTTCTTATATATTTGAAGTCTATATTTGACAAAGAAATTTCATTCATTAAATACAACGAAAATATCATTAATATATACATGTAAACAAAATGAAAAAATTATAAAACAAATTAATCTTATTCATTAATAAAAAGGAAAAACGACTTAATACTTTACAAACACAAACTATAATAAAAACAAAACAAAAGAAAAATGTCTTCAATGTGCCTTTAGCAAATGTTTATATTTTATCTCACCAGATGTCAGCTGAGAGTTCCGGAAGCACGCGGAATAGGGGCCCCCGTGTGAGAGAAGTGGCTTGGCCAAAATTCTACCACGGTCGTACCATGGAGTCTGCGAAGCAGCGTGGAAAACTAAAACAATGCCGTCATAACTAACAATCGTAGACTGCCTCTCCTTTACCGTCAATAAAGATCGCACCACTTTTGTTTACAATCATATGTTTTCTTTTAGTAAACAAATGTCTCAGAGTCAAAATAAATTAATTTTACAAATTGAGTAAAATTATAATATTTTAAATTTAATGTTGCGTCAACAGCACACTTACTTTAAATCACTATTACAGATTTATTTCAGTCATTGAAAAGAATATTTAATCTAAAAACAATTTTTTTTTTCTATTTTATCAGAAACAGCAAAGCCTATCAGTGAATGTTACAGACGAAAACAATGAAATTTTGATAATTATTTGCACTCAAATTTTCCTTTTTATTTGAAACCAAAAGCAACGAAATTTCAATTTTTACTCAAGTCGCAATAAGTAGTCGGGTGTATTTAAAAACCTACTCCAACAATGTATAAAAATACCAGCCTGGTTTCTTCCAAGTAGAGACGAATTCACAAGAGATGTGATTAAACTAAACGCTCTAAAAATACAACTGCTCTTGGCAGAACAGTACCCAAGGCAGAAGTGGAACGATCTGTGACCCAGAAGAATTGGCCAAAAACACCTAGATCTGAACAGAAAATAAAACTGAGTTCAAATAGCGCATCTAGCATAGACTGCAGTGCTAAATAAATTCGTTGCTTGATTCGTTATTTAATTATCTATTTTAAAAATTAAAAATCAATAATTTCCGAACTGACATAAACAGATAGAAGGTATTATGTTATGAACATGTTCATCTCAGGAAGATTGCATTTAATGATATTTTAAAGAGAAACATCTTTACGGACGTTCTAATAGTTAATTTATTTCGTGGCGCAAGATGAAACGGAAGTGAGGGAAGCAACGCTAGTCAATTCTAGCAAAAAAAAAAAAATATATATA
>NW_027111025.1:721302-737089 GCF_000696795.3 Halyomorpha halys | reverse complement strand
AAACACGAAAATACTGGGCTGTCACAACAACAAAAATGGCGGCGATCTCAACTGGTCTATTGTGTGACGTCATTCTCCATTTAACAGACCAAGTAACAGACTCTCAGCCATGTTAAATGTTATTTCGTTTTACCACGGTAAAAGATGGCAATTTTTTTTCGATTTAACATGAGTTTTTCTATTTAACACGCTTTAACATGTTAAACCAAAGATCATGAATACCCCTTATATAGTGAATTCTTCATTTCTGTTTCCCACTGTTTAATTTTAATTTTTTTTTTTCATAGCCCGATAAACCGTCAATTTTCTCTTGCAAAGCTGTATAAAGTAAATTAGTACCACTAAAATTGAAAAAAAAAAATTTTTTAATGCATTTTACCTTTCAATCGTTTACCTTACTCGCTATTTCTAACAATATGGAATATCTACTCTGTAATTTAATATTGCAGAGGATACCAACAACCCTCTGGCGAGAATCAACTTACAGCCCTTGTTCCCTTAAGTTGTTTAAGTCCTGGACTAACTTAGTTAAGGAACAACTGAAGTGCTCACTTTGATTTACTCCCTTGGCCACTGCAATACAGCAGTGTACCCGGTAAGTCAAGTTTAATTGTAAACAATTGAACAAAAATTAAATTAAAATTGATATAAGAAAATATATTCAAAATTATTTTAAAAATTAAAACTAACTTAAGTCTTAAATATACACTTCTATTTAGATGGTGGAATTTCAATAATTTTTTTAACTTTCAATTGAATCAACTCATTATTATTCATGAATGAGTCACGAGTTATTCTCGAAGAGTCACCAAAAGATAATAAGGTTATCTAATAGACTGAAATTAATTTCCATTTAATGAAAATAATGGAATTTAGCGAAATTAATTTTAACTGCAACTGTAATATTTCGCTTGCTACTTGAATAGTATGTATATATAAAAAATTTCCTTTACTTTCTGTATTTCCAATCATATTAATTTAGGAATTTCCTACCTGAAATTAAAATATCACTTTATTTTATTCACCTTATAACAAATTATATCCATGTATTTTATTAATTATTGCTTGTGTATGCAGGAAAGATTTAAAATAACTATGGAGAGCAGTAGATACATAATTTAATAATTCTATTATACCCTTGTATTTTAGGTTTGTGTGTGGAATCATTTTTATTCATTTAATAGTTCTAACTTGATACTATTAAAATTTAGCACAAATATTTAAGTGTTTTTTTTTTTTTTTACATTGAAATTCCTACTCTGTAATACACGTTATCTCTTCAGATATTATAATATATTCAATATCATTATACTGGTTTTTTACAATTTTATTTGTTATATATAAATTAATTTTACCCTTAATTGGGTAGAAATCTGACGTCGAGGGTGAATCTTACTAAATCACCTCCTTGCACAACCGTTGGTCGAGTAACAGTATTACTATAGAAAGTACTGCAACCCTGACCCTTCATAGGTTGTAGTAGTATAGATTTAATTTTAATTTTTTATAAAATTAATATATAAATTATTATCAAATCGACATTACAAAGGAGACAAGTATAAATCCGTTAGCAAATACTGGTAGATAGAAATTAAATTAATTAATTAAAATAACACCTCCCGTTTCAGGAGGCGCCTGAAAAGAAAATGGCCACAGGACCTGCTAATGTTAAAAAAAGGTCATTAGAGTGCTAACAATGGATAGATTCTCTTCACACCTGTATCACTCCATTATAAACCAAAATCAAATTTACTGGATGTATAGATATGAATGAACAGTGTAAATAGCAATAAATAAAAAAAAAAATCATAGCACATTCATAATTCAACTGCATTAAATTTCAATTCATAAAATTTCCCATATCCTTTTGAAACTCTGACAATAAAGCGTACTGCACTCTGAAAATAATCTTAATCATTTCATTAAGTAGAAAATTTTCGTATCAGTAAATCTTAATGATTTTAAATATATACGCAATAATTTGCTTCAGAGTGAAAAGATTATTTAAAAATGTAACTATCGTAGCAGCTAATTCGATTGTTGGATTTAAAAAATAAACAGCTCACTTTTATAATGCTTTTAAAATCTAATTGAAGTTAATCTGGATTGAACTTTTATACATGGAAAGTAACAGGAATCGATTTAATAAAGAGGAAGCCATATATTTTTAAAACTGGTGCAGTGGCCAAATGTAGCTGCAATGCAGTGAACAGATGTGACTAAGGAAAACCAGATGCCCGATATCATTCCATGTTTATTAAAATCTTCCTTGCTAAAATAGAAAGCGAAAATAAATGTCAAGAACGGTAGAACCTTAATATCACATTAAAGGCCAGCCATTCATCAATGAACTTTACGTTTAAGTCCTCATTTTTTATCTTCTCTAAGTACTTGACTAAGAGCAGAAATTCTCAACAATCATTATATCCCTGAACTTAGTAAGGATAAAATAGATAACCTTAGAATAAAATACCACAAGGGATCATACAAATACCAAAACATCATCACTAGCGAAACACTTTAATTTGAATTTTAAGTCTCTAAAAGCCACCTTTTATGATATTCTAATGAGACCAATTGAGCAAGAAAAAACTAAATAATATCATTTTATATATAATATTTTTTCTTTCTTGAGACTGGTTATTATTTTTTAAATAAAAAAAAATTATCCCATTTAAGTCTCAAAACAATCTATATTTCTTTAAATGTCCAACGTTTCAGTCATCATTAAGGACATTCTATCACAAAATAGCTTTTATTATACAGACGATTTTTAACAATTTTAAATAAACAATATTATTAATAAATTATCCTACCTTAAATATTTAGAACCACATCAATTTTAAAAAATAAAAATAGATCAATAATTTCAGTCCACAATTACCCTATGAGATATTAAAACATTAGGAATTCAACTAAATTTATCAATAAGTAATCCCCACGTTATGTCTTGTTTAAGGTAATTAGCCTGCATTAGGGAGAACAATTTTATAATAACTTTGCCAAATCAGTAGAAAGGCCTTGCTAATTGACCGAAACGTCAGGGGAAAAATTAAAAAAAGTTGAGAGATACTGGTCAAACGATATTTGTGTTTTTATTTAAGTTACTTACTCTCAAACAAAAATTTAATACATAACATATAAATAAATTGAGAAATTTAAATTTCCACTAAAATTCCAAACCAATAACTACGAATAAAATAAAATATAACCATGCAACCATAAAGCTTAACACTAACTAAATACTGTATTTTCCACATAAGTTCCACATCCTTCCCATATTTCGTGGCCTAATAACCAATCCTCCTCAGCAGAGCACAAAATTAGGACAGATACCCTAAACACCATCTTTTTATAGGCTGTGTAATAATAGACAGAAGACTAATATGTAGGCAGATGTCTCCAGTGCTATTCACAAACTTTGTTAGGCTGAACCGTCATTCCTCAAGAAGCTGATTCAGGAAAAAAAAAAGTTTCAATATTTGTCTTTTGTATCACTTAGCTAAAGTAATAATCAATTAACTATTATAAATGAACGAATAAGATAATTTTCAAATAACACAGATAAAAAAAAATTTTTTTTAGATTTTATTTGTGTATCCCAAAATCTCCAATCCTATATCACAAGGTGATTTTTTAATTCCGTCCTCCCAGAACTTCTATATATATATTGTAATAGGGCAGTAGGAGATTAGAGGAGATTGATCATTCTGGCAGTAGCAGTCGGATTGATTGAGTCCTATTATCTCATAGTCTCCTATTACAATATAAAACATTTTGCTGCTAAAATCGACTTAGGAAATGGCTGTTCTATTCTAACTATTATTATTATTAAAGATGTTTCACTTCTGTCGTTCAGCCTCAAGACTACCGAAATTTTTTTATTTCTATTTTAGAAAAATCAATTATTAACTTTGATAACTATGACAATTTCAGGTTAAGAAAAATGAAATTCCACTACAAAATCAAACAAATGTTTTGTTTTCTAAACGGTTCGCCTACAAATGTATTTATACATCTAATCCATCTGTCCTCACAAGATACCACTCCTTACTTCTAAAAAAAAAATAATATATTTCATAGGTGCTGTGAAACGAACACAGCGTCTTCATATTGGTAAGAAGTGGAATAAAGAACATAATAATGGAAAATATCCATAATAAATAATATGGAATATGTGTTGCGATACCGTCATTTCTGGTCAATCGAACAAACGGGTTTATCTCATAATTGTGGGTCTACGATAACTCCAGTAACTCTCATCCATCGAATATAATATGTCTTATGGATCTTTTGATATTATATATTGAGTTGTAAAATAACTTCGTAGCGTTTTTTTTTTACAGGTGATCTCAATAATTCAGATTCTTATTAATATTTTAATCCATTATATATGACCCATTTTGATCTAATACGTGTTGCCATCTTTAAGGTGATTTTTTAATTCCGTCCTCCCAGAACTTCTCAGATGGGATACCATCGCATTCACATCCTACTGCAGTGAAGGGACTCACACTCTAACTCGACAACGCCACTTCTCATGTTTCAGGACAGACAGTGAAGAAACTAAACAAACTGTTTTAAGAAGTATTTACACACTCACCTTATTCACCAGGCATATCTCAAAAAGATTTCTATCTGTTCGAAAATTCGAACAGCTTCCTTAGAGGTACCATTTTTGATGATTCTCAGGTCAAAATACCCATTTTCTGACTCCATTTCATCACAAAACCCTGAATTTTAAAGTTCTATGAACTTAGAACTGGACAGCTTCCTCACCATTTCAATTGGATCGATGTGTACATGATATATAATAAAAATCGATACTAAACCACACGGTAGTTGAAATTTTTTATTAAAATTGAATTAACATTTCAGATGTTATTATCACAATCATTTTATCCCCTTCACCGCTTGCGTAGTTTGGGGTTACAATTCGTAGACCTGGACCACATGTCTCGTTCTTGGACCACCTCCCTTCTCCTACTCCAGTCCATATCCCATCTCCTCAACTCTTCTCCTCCCAGGAAATGCGCGGTTTGATTATTGGCTTTCTTCCCTTCACGCGAGTCTTATACGTCTTTCTGGCAGTTCTTTCCTGTTCCTGTGGTGTCCGAACAACCTTAACTTGTGCCCCTCTTGTATGCTCTCAGCCGGTTTGACTCCGAGGTTAGTCCACATGGTGCTGTCCCGCACTTTATTTCGTCGTGTACTTCCTTCCACCATACGAAGGTACGCATCTCCCAGCATAGGATCCGCCTATTGTGTTTCGAGGTGAGGGTCCACCATTCGAAAGAGTAGGAAAGAATAGGGAGGAACGTCGATTTGCAGATCACTATTTTAGTTTTCTCTTCACCTCCCTTTTACCCAGAAAACCCTTCCGGAACAAACTAAATATTCTTCCAGCTGCATTGATTCTTTGAGAAACTTCCTCATCAATGTAGCCGCTTTCATTGAGAGGAGCACCTAGATATTTAAAATTATCGACCTTCTCTAGTCTTTCTCCGTTCGGCCTCATCACCCTCATACATTTGGTATTTTCCGGGTTAATTTTCATGTTTATCCTGCCCATATCCTCTTGAAGGACATTTATGTTGTATTGGAGGTCTCGTTCATTGGAAGCCAGCAATACCAGGTCATTCGCAAAAGCTAACAAGGAAAATCTTATGGGTTGTAAGTTCGGATGATATAACAATTTTAAAAGGCACAAAACCAAATTGCTTACTTGACGTTTATAACTTTATATGCAAGAAAATGTTCAACATTTCCTTCATGAAAAAAAAATAAATAAATAAAAATAAGGCATAACCACCTTGACAACTGAAACTTGTCAGAATTAAACAACTACTGTTGTTGTTGTATTGAAATAAAGCTAAAACATTTTTGGCATGATTTAATTTTCTTTTAATTTAACAGGACGAAATAAACAAAAAAAAAAGCTGAACCGTGTAGCATGATCATTTCGATGAATAAACATTTCCACACACTGTCATTTCAGTGGCACCCCTCAATTGACAGCTTCCGGAGGTAATGAATACAAGGTCTGGATAATTAGAAAACAATTAGTCCGAGCTGGAAAAGTCCAGTTTTCCAGCATGAGGTCAGCATACCTGGAATTGCAAAAAGTAAAAGAACTTTTCAGGAATTTTTTTATCAGTGAAATAACTTCTTCTTGTGAGTATAACAGGTTGTAGTGAAAATGATAATGCACAAATGGATCATTACATAACATATTGAGAAAATAGATCAACAACCCTATTCCAAGAGGGGTTTTATAGTTTGTGATTTTATAGTTTTTAATTTGTGAACCTTTCTATTTGTGTTTTAACTAATTTATTCCTTTAACTTATTTATTCATTCAAATATTTCTTTTAACTGACTTTTTGTTTTTTTTAAATATATATATTTGTTTTTCTAATTTATTTATTTTATTTTATTTTTTTGTAAACTGATCTACTGCTGTGACTACTATATCTTTGGTTTGATTTTACATTGCTATCTAATGATAAATTCGTTTAACGGATCGAATGCGGGTAGTGGATCACAGGAGAGGATCTGAGAGAGTGAATTAGGGATAATAAATTTGTCAATTAAATTAAATTAAATAGTCATATGGCATGAAATAGAAAAAACAAAAAAATTAAAATATTTGTATTTAGTGTGTATTCGAGTATTGATTGTAAAAGGAAAAGGTAGTGGAAAAAAAATATTGTTATATCATGTAAATATATGTATTGTGTATATGTCCGATCATGAACTGATTAGTATACTTTTTATTGTAGCAATCTAATTTAAGTGGGAAGCATGACTAAATAAAGCATTTCTCTCTTCTAAGTTTCTTGTAAATTGGAAATACATTTTCTTATGATTTGTACAATATTCTGATCAAACTAAAAAATTATTTTCGAGCGTTATAACTACTTCGCGAAATGAAAGCTAGCTTCTTTAAAATAGGAAAAAGAGAGAGATCCCTTCAAAAATGAACAAATAACTCCCAAACCTTTAAAAAAAACTTCCCAACAGCCTAGTTTTTGTTTGGACTGACAGTTTTTTTTAATTTTGGATACTGCTATACTATTTAACCTATCCTAAGTTCATGATTAAACAACAATTTAAATGTAATTGCACAATTGAGAGTACATAATCAAGACACCTTTGCATATTTTATATTTATTTTATGTAAACTTGAGTTATTTGAACACATATAATATATAAAATGCAGCCTTCTGATTCATTATTGTTGGCAGTTTAGTATAACAATAATGATTTTTATTACAGCTAAGGTAAGGTAAATTGGTTAAGAAAACTGCATTCCAGAAACAGATTGCTCAGTAACCAGAGATGTAGTTAACTCTTTGACACATCTTAATTTTATCGGAGATTAGTACAACCGCCCTTTAGCGTTTGTTCCATTTACTATGAAAGGAGCACCATTTGCCGGTAGTACGAGTCAATAGGGGTATTCATGATCTTTAGTTTAACATGTTAAAGCGTGTTAAATAGAACACCTTATGTATTTCCTTCTTTTACCATGTTAAAACGATATAACATATAATAAGGTTGAGAGACAGTTACTAGATCTGTTATATGGAAAATAACGTCATGCAACAGACCAGCTGAGCTTGTCACCATTTTTCTTAGTTATGATTAGTTATTTAGTAACAGTTGTCAATTAGATAATCTTGATTCTCTTTCTCACTAGTTAGAAGATCAACAAGGCACTCAGTGGCCAAACTTTCACACAACTTCCACTTTAGGCATGATGTAATAAATTACTTAATTCAGAACTTGGGAGTAAACAATAACACGAAGTTTTAGAAGGAAAGGTTATAAATTAAAGTGGATTTAACAGAACTTCAATAGGGCTGCTCGCAATTCTATACTTATAACATTTAAAATTTAACATGAATTCCCCTAGTATAGGGGTATTCAGGATGATGTGTTAAATGTTAAATGTTTCACCATGTTAAATGTTATAACTATAAGATTGTGAGCAGCCCTATTTAAAGTCATGTTAAACTTTAAATGCATAAGAGCCCCTAGCGGATTTTCTCAGCAACTTGTTGTATAAGCCTTTATGTTTATAGCCTTCCTTCCAGACCCTCATGTTATTGTTTACTTCAGTTTTGATTTAAGTAATTAATTACTGAGTGAAAAGTGGAATTTGTGTGAAAGTTTAGCTTATGAAATGAAATGAAAAAATAACTTTATTCTGGGACATATGTCCCCTAAGAATAATTACATGGTTCATATAGTGAGATTTTTATCTGGCGAGCGTTTACAAATTTTCAGATAGTAGAATGAAATTACATTGTTTTTTTTTACTGGTTTTTTTTCTCAAATGTATCATTAAAATTATCCATTCTGGTTTAATAACAGGGATATGAAAACCACAAAACACGAAAATACTGGGCTGTCACAACAACAAAAATGGCGGCGATCTCAACTGGTCTATTGTGTGACGTCATTCTCCATTTAACAGACCAAGTAACAGACTCTCAGCCATGTTAAATGTTATTTCGTTTTACCACGGTAAAAGATGGCAATTTTTTTTCGATTTAACATGAGTTTTTCTATTTAACACGCTTTAACATGTTAAACCAAAGATCATGAATACCCCTTATATAGTGAATTCTTCATTTCTGTTTCCCACTGTTTAATTTTAATTTTTTTTTTTCATAGCCCGATAAACCGTCAATTTTCTCTTGCAAAGCTGTATAAAGTAAATTAGTACCACTAAAATTGAAAAAAAAAAATTTTTTAATGCATTTTACCTTTCAATCGTTTACCTTACTCGCTATTTCTAACAATATGGAATATCTACTCTGTAATTTAATATTGCAGAGGATACCAACAACCCTCTGGCGAGAATCAACTTACAGCCCTTGTTCCCTTAAGTTGTTTAAGTCCTGGACTAACTTAGTTAAGGAACAACTGAAGTGCTCACTTTGATTTACTCCCTTGGCCACTGCAATACAGCAGTGTACCCGGTAAGTCAAGTTTAATTGTAAACAATTGAACAAAAATTAAATTAAAATTGATATAAGAAAATATATTCAAAATTATTTTAAAAATTAAAACTAACTTAAGTCTTAAATATACACTTCTATTTAGATGGTGGAATTTCAATAATTTTTTTAACTTTCAATTGAATCAACTCATTATTATTCATGAATGAGTCACGAGTTATTCTCGAAGAGTCACCAAAAGATAATAAGGTTATCTAATAGACTGAAATTAATTTCCATTTAATGAAAATAATGGAATTTAGCGAAATTAATTTTAACTGCAACTGTAATATTTCGCTTGCTACTTGAATAGTATGTATATATAAAAAATTTCCTTTACTTTCTGTATTTCCAATCATATTAATTTAGGAATTTCCTACCTGAAATTAAAATATCACTTTATTTTATTCACCTTATAACAAATTATATCCATGTATTTTATTAATTATTGCTTGTGTATGCAGGAAAGATTTAAAATAACTATGGAGAGCAGTAGATACATAATTTAATAATTCTATTATACCCTTGTATTTTAGGTTTGTGTGTGGAATCATTTTTATTCATTTAATAGTTCTAACTTGATACTATTAAAATTTAGCACAAATATTTAAGTGTTTTTTTTTTTTTTTACATTGAAATTCCTACTCTGTAATACACGTTATCTCTTCAGATATTATAATATATTCAATATCATTATACTGGTTTTTTACAATTTTATTTGTTATATATAAATTAATTTTACCCTTAATTGGGTAGAAATCTGACGTCGAGGGTGAATCTTACTAAATCACCTCCTTGCACAACCGTTGGTCGAGTAACAGTATTACTATAGAAAGTACTGCAACCCTGACCCTTCATAGGTTGTAGTAGTATAGATTTAATTTTAATTTTTTATAAAATTAATATATAAATTATTATCAAATCGACATTACAAAGGAGACAAGTATAAATCCGTTAGCAAATACTGGTAGATAGAAATTAAATTAATTAATTAAAATAACACCTCCCGTTTCAGGAGGCGCCTGAAAAGAAAATGGCCACAGGACCTGCTAATGTTAAAAAAAGGTCATTAGAGTGCTAACAATGGATAGATTCTCTTCACACCTGTATCACTCCATTATAAACCAAAATCAAATTTACTGGATGTATAGATATGAATGAACAGTGTAAATAGCAATAAATAAAAAAAAAAATCATAGCACATTCATAATTCAACTGCATTAAATTTCAATTCATAAAATTTCCCATATCCTTTTGAAACTCTGACAATAAAGCGTACTGCACTCTGAAAATAATCTTAATCATTTCATTAAGTAGAAAATTTTCGTATCAGTAAATCTTAATGATTTTAAATATATACGCAATAATTTGCTTCAGAGTGAAAAGATTATTTAAAAATGTAACTATCGTAGCAGCTAATTCGATTGTTGGATTTAAAAAATAAACAGCTCACTTTTATAATGCTTTTAAAATCTAATTGAAGTTAATCTGGATTGAACTTTTATACATGGAAAGTAACAGGAATCGATTTAATAAAGAGGAAGCCATATATTTTTAAAACTGGTGCAGTGGCCAAATGTAGCTGCAATGCAGTGAACAGATGTGACTAAGGAAAACCAGATGCCCGATATCATTCCATGTTTATTAAAATCTTCCTTGCTAAAATAGAAAGCGAAAATAAATGTCAAGAACGGTAGAACCTTAATATCACATTAAAGGCCAGCCATTCATCAATGAACTTTACGTTTAAGTCCTCATTTTTTATCTTCTCTAAGTACTTGACTAAGAGCAGAAATTCTCAACAATCATTATATCCCTGAACTTAGTAAGGATAAAATAGATAACCTTAGAATAAAATACCACAAGGGATCATACAAATACCAAAACATCATCACTAGCGAAACACTTTAATTTGAATTTTAAGTCTCTAAAAGCCACCTTTTATGATATTCTAATGAGACCAATTGAGCAAGAAAAAACTAAATAATATCATTTTATATATAATATTTTTTCTTTCTTGAGACTGGTTATTATTTTTTAAATAAAAAAAAATTATCCCATTTAAGTCTCAAAACAATCTATATTTCTTTAAATGTCCAACGTTTCAGTCATCATTAAGGACATTCTATCACAAAATAGCTTTTATTATACAGACGATTTTTAACAATTTTAAATAAACAATATTATTAATAAATTATCCTACCTTAAATATTTAGAACCACATCAATTTTAAAAAATAAAAATAGATCAATAATTTCAGTCCACAATTACCCTATGAGATATTAAAACATTAGGAATTCAACTAAATTTATCAATAAGTAATCCCCACGTTATGTCTTGTTTAAGGTAATTAGCCTGCATTAGGGAGAACAATTTTATAATAACTTTGCCAAATCAGTAGAAAGGCCTTGCTAATTGACCGAAACGTCAGGGGAAAAATTAAAAAAAGTTGAGAGATACTGGTCAAACGATATTTGTGTTTTTATTTAAGTTACTTACTCTCAAACAAAAATTTAATACATAACATATAAATAAATTGAGAAATTTAAATTTCCACTAAAATTCCAAACCAATAACTACGAATAAAATAAAATATAACCATGCAACCATAAAGCTTAACACTAACTAAATACTGTATTTTCCACATAAGTTCCACATCCTTCCCATATTTCGTGGCCTAATAACCAATCCTCCTCAGCAGAGCACAAAATTAGGACAGATACCCTAAACACCATCTTTTTATAGGCTGTGTAATAATAGACAGAAGACTAATATGTAGGCAGATGTCTCCAGTGCTATTCACAAACTTTGTTAGGCTGAACCGTCATTCCTCAAGAAGCTGATTCAGGAAAAAAAAAAGTTTCAATATTTGTCTTTTGTATCACTTAGCTAAAGTAATAATCAATTAACTATTATAAATGAACGAATAAGATAATTTTCAAATAACACAGATAAAAAAAAATTTTTTTTAGATTTTATTTGTGTATCCCAAAATCTCCAATCCTATATCACAGCCCTCGAAGATTGGTATCGTAATTGGAGGATTAAGATAAATTCCAACAAATCCCATCAAATCACCTTTACCCTTCGTCGTTAAACCTACTGACTGCCCTACAGTTTCATTTAATGATGTTACTCTTACCCCTGTCGAAGAGATCCGCTACCTAGGACTACATTTGGACAAGCGATTAACCTGGAATCCTCACACAAGACTGAAAAGACAGGAAACTGCACGTCGATTTCAACTATTACAGCACTTATTAGACAAACGGTCTAAACATACAAAAGACTGATCTACTTGACTGTAATGAGGCCAATCTGGACATACAGAGTTGAGCTTTGGGGCTTCACTAAACCTTCGGATTCCTCTCGTATCCAATTCTTACAATCCAAAATCATGTTATTACATCACCAAGCAAATTTACTTGATGTATTTATTTTTATACAGTTGTAAATAACAATAAATAAATTATTAAAAAAAAAATCGGTTTAAAACTTTCCAACATTTTAGATAAATAACAAACGAACATTACATTTTTATTTATATAGAATTATTTGTTAACTAACTGATTACGGTCATCATAACTATTTTTTATTAGTTCTTTTCTCTAATTTTCTATTCTTGTTGTTTCACCTAGCATATAATATTATCCTCTACGAATGTAACCTCATTAAAACAATTATTTAGTGCATTAAGTATAAAGATTTGCGGGTTATCAAAGCAATTATAATTAATATTAAACCTTCAAGATGGAAAAAACATTGGAGCAGCGTTAGCCGCATTATTATAATTTAGCTGTCATGCTGTAGAGTAAGGATAAATATATATTTATATAGTTGTAAATAATAATAAATAAATTATTAGAAAAAATGGTTTTATTCCTATGTCATTATATATAATTTACATATCTAATCCTTTTTAATAACTTATTAAGCAACAAATTCTTTCTTTTCAGGAAAATAGAGGCATTTGTGATAGGTACTTGTAACTGAATGAAAAATATTACAATATTATATTATATTTTTTAAGGTGTTCAAGAAAAGGGGCCAGGAAAGTAAAAATATCCATAACAATGTACACACAGGTGCCAGTGTATGTAGCAACTTGCCAAAATTCAACAAGAATAGCCAAGATTCAGAAAACCAGGGACAAATAATACCGGCTGTTACTGCCATTCACACTTTATTCAGATGAGCCATTTTATAAGTTATAATTTTATATTACAAAAGATATTGAAGTGATAGGCTCAACCAAGAGCCAGGCGATTCTTGAGACTTCAGAGGATCTAACAACAATTAAGATGCTGAGGATATAAAATTTATTGAGAAGCTACAATTGGAGATTGAACCTCCGTGTTAAGATTGATATGCTATAGTTAAAAAAATAAACTTAGCAAACAAGCAAATGTAAATTTCCAAAAAATAGGCCAGAGTGTATTATTGAATAGGGACAATAGAATTTCCATTCATACGATTATAATGGAATAGCGTCTGAGCATCAATGATAAAACTTTCCCTTTTAGAAAAAAATTATTTAAAATATTTCAACTCAGTTCCGGGGGAAGATGATTCAAAACGAACAAAAATTACACTTTTTTTCTAACGTTAGCGAAAGTTGAATACAAGGACTGGCTAGTTATAGATTGGTAAAAAAAAAAAATCGTTTTCTGGAGGTGGAGGTCGAGATTAAAGGATTTAAAAATTAGTCAACCCTAATTAGTCCATGTACTGATAATAGTTAATTTATTTGAAATTGAATTTGATGCATTTTTGGACCGAAATATAAATTTGAAATTTTGGATCACATCGTTTTTTGTCATTGATTTATAGAGTTTTGAAATAGGTGGTAAAAGTGAATATGAGTTTTAGGAAAGAGATAGAAAAGGAACAAAAAATAGTTAATTACTACCGAACCAAATTTACGCTCCACTTTGAAAGGCCTCATCGGGGCTAAAAAAGACAAAATATGTGATAATGTAGGATAATAAAAAACAAACAAATAAACTAAGGTAGGTGAATATAAATTACATAAAAAATTATGTAAATATAAGTGAAAAAATATATAAAAATGAACAAAACAAATAAAAATAATATATAAATACAATAATAAATATTAATAAAACAAGATATAACCTAAACTATTAGATTTAAAATGTACAGAAGATGTAATAAAACGTAAAGATACAAAAGAAATAAAAACAAAAATAGTACGCACTAAAAGAATCTTGATTTTCCATATCTTTATATCTTATTTTCTATTTTTACGTGTTATTACGTCTCCTGTACATTTAAAATCTCAATTCTTACAATCCAAAATCCTCAATGCTCCTTACTTTGTCATAAATAAAATCAAATATGAAGACCTTCCATTACAAACTCTCTAACCACCCAAACCCACTAGTTTCTAATCTTTCTCTTCCATTCCTGACAATGGCCTGAGTTCAGAGCCAAGGGTGGTGGTATGCAAAGATACTCTGTCCACTATCAGCCAGAGGACATTGGCTTTTCACCTATCCTCAATTTAAAACTGTCAACAGGATTACAAAATCAATAATATTTCTGCATACAATCCTTGTGAAATACCTTCGAAATTGAAAACATAGTACTCTTCCAGTTCTTTCACTAATGGCGATGCCAAACCAGCCCACTCAATGTTTCTTCATCTTCCGCACCAACAAGAACTCCTTGGCCAACATAGTTTTTATATTCCTGTTTCTGAATCCTAAAAACTTTCTATGCCGCATCAGACCTGAATGATTTTAAGATCTCATTCAGAGATCGATTGTCTAAATATGAAAATATGTTACAGCATCTATAGCTACGGAATAAGTCTATGCAATATTTTTTCCAACTTTACTACAAATTAAACTAATACATAAAATATATTTAAATGCCCGTCTAGGAAATTTCTCTTATCACATATCAGTTTTTATACAACTGATAATGAGTCGGGGCGGAGCCAAGTGATATAATAGTAACAAAGAAATTAATTATTTAAAAACCTAAAAATCATTTACAACCAACGAACATTCGTGAACATAGAGGCAACTCCATCTTTGGCTAAACCTAATCATGTAAACATGAAAATGAACTTGGTCATGTATACATGTAGCTGAACTTGATTCATTCATTCACCTCCCACCAGGTATCCTCAGCACTATGCTTTGTAGATATTTTATTTTCTTTAAATCTTGCATCACGAAAAACATCCAACTCACCTTCGATCTATCCCTGGACCTAATTCCTACTGGTTTCCCACAAAATAGCCTTCTCGCTGCTTTTGATTCTCCCATTCACTTACGAAATGGCCTTGATCATTTAACAGAGCGAACTGGGAAATAGATAGATCGCCGTTGAGTATATTTCCTTGTTTGTTTCTTTTTTTTTTTTTTTTTTTTTTTATTTATTTAAGTGTTTCGACCACTAGGACCATTTACAAATTAGATTACAATTGACATTTTCACAAAGTTACAACTACAATTACATATTAACAATTACAATTTACATTTTATAAAGCTCGCTGTTAATAATAACCCATTAATTATATCCCGAAATCTCCAATCCCATATCACAGCCCTCGAAGAATGGTGTCGTAATTAGAGGATTAAGATAAATTCCAACAAACCCCATCAAATCACCTTTACCCTTCGACGTACACCTAAATACAGGAAACTGCACGTCGATTTCGACTATTACAGTACTTACTAGACAAACGGTCTAAACTTCCAACACATTACCAAAGACTGATCTACATGACTGTAATAAGGCCAATCTGGACA
>NW_027111025.1:709984-721082 GCF_000696795.3 Halyomorpha halys | reverse complement strand
AAGAAGAGTGCCACGAGCCCAGGTAATGTAAAATGTCATTAGAGTGCTACCAATGGGTAGTTTCTCTACACGCCTGTAACAATCCAATTTAACTTAGATCAGATTTACTAAATGTATTATAATGTACAGTTGTAAATAGCAATAAATAAATATTAAAAAAAAAATTTTATATAAAGTTACAATTAGAATTGACGTAGTGAGTAAATTACTATATTAAATTATGCATCCATTTATACATGCTGGAATTAGAGTTAGACTATGTGTGATCATAGATATTAATTATTTATAAAAGTGAAAATGTTTTGATTGTTGTGGGGTCTCCTCTGATCATTTTCTGTAAATCTGAAGAGAACCGGTGTGATTCGTGAGTAATACATTCAGTAGGAATACCTAACGGTGAGATCGTTTCAGCAGTAGCGACACGTCGGTGCATTTTCTTTTTTCATGAGATGAAATCCGGCCTATCCGAAGACGGGTTAATACATCTTCTCTCTTCAGCAGATTCAAGTTTCTGGTTGGACGATTCTCTGTCTGCTGGACTATTCTTAAATTGTTGTCTCTCGTGATGAACCATTCGTCTTGTCATCATATTTCTTTGATCCAAGAAATAACATCTTTCCATATTGATAATTACGACTTGAATTGTTTGTTCTTTAGCCGTCAATTCTGTCCTCTGAATAAGGGTCTAAAATTCAATTAAAGGACACTAAATTAACAAAAGTGTTTGTAACAAATTAAAAATGCATTGCTAAAATATACGTAAATATATATTTTTATTGATTATCAAACGAAAAAATAAAAGAGTAAAAATTGAGTATACAAGAAAAAGTATACTCAATTCATAAATAAATATACCCTTTTTTTTTTACAAAATGAAGAAAACATGTCTTCTCATACTAAATAAAATTTTAAAAAAAACTTAAAAATGCAAAAGACGTTCTATAGAATAGAGGCAAAGCACCACATTTAACCGACAGAGCGGTTTAAGATATAACGTGTTGATAACACCTTGATAACGCTTATCATTCCCACAAGATAACGGTTCACATTGCGAGACTATTGCATGTATATAATTTTAATTATATTAAAGTTTCGGAGATTTCGCTAAGTAATCCCTAATATGACATTAAAAATAAAAATGCATAAAAAAACACTGATATTTTTATTAGAACATTCTCAAGGAGTCAAACTTTAAATTTAAATCATTGAATAAGAATTCATTGATTAAAATTAATTTTAAACATATATTAGAATTTCTCTCCCTTGTTTTTTGAGCCTACAGTAAATATGACGAGCACGAGATAGGAATTCCTAAAATATCATGAATCAGACTCCTTATTTCATTTGCATTAAGATAAAAATATCGACTATTTAAAAATAATTGGTTCGTGCTAATATATTTTTAAGCAATTAGTCATGTATTGCGAAATAAACCGACATGAATATGCGATAGATAACCTTGGTAATCTCAGAACCAACAGCGATAAAATTAATTAAACATACGAAGAAATTAAATGAATCACGGGTTGTAAAAGACACAATAAGAACTATGATCAAATAAAATATTTGAAACTATTAAAATCTTAGAAGCCACTTTTGGTAAATTGGATGAAGGAGAAGATTTAGTAATCTACATATTGGTACATGTAGAGAAACATGAGACTTATAAATTTTATCTCCAGTTCTGAGATTATTGTCAAGCCCAGCTACTAGAAGACTTGTACTTAGGATCGCCTCAACCTGCGATTCAACCGAAAATACCTAACAATCGTAAGGCTACAGACAAATCACGTATGTACACAGATATTTATCGACCTCATGAAAATTAAAAGAGATAAATATTGTGAATTATACAGAACTCCGGAGGATCCACTCCGCACTCTATTCAGATGCGAGAAATATACTAAGGAAGAATCTTTTAAGAACCCGAGAGGATAAAAAAAGTCAGTTATTTTACACCAATTATTAATTATTTTAATGAAAACTATGTATTATTACTAGTCAAAATTGATGAGTCTGCCGAGTATAGGTAGGGGGAATAAAAAATGGTTGATGGAAAACGTTAAAAACAATTAATTTTTCACTCGGGCCACCATATCATTAAAATTATCTACAACACAAAAAAAACCTAATAGAATATTATTTAAGGAAGAGTAGATTTTCTAAAATATGAGTCCTGATATAGCCATTTTCGTTTAATAGTTCCCAAGATATATTTACTTAAAAAGTACATTTCATAAAAAATGTACTGAAAAATCAGAAGTTGGTGAATTTTGTTTAGGAAATCTATATCTCAACCACTACAACAGATGTCAGCTAGCACTCAGATTAAATTAGTTTAATGTGCTATAAAGTAGTTTATGACGTTCATTTTCGTAGAAGTAGTAGTTTTCGTATTTTATATTAATATTAAATTAAATTTTAAATCTTAAATATTCAGGAATAATGGCTAAAGTTCAATAATAATAAGAAAATATGTAATTAGAGAACCAAAAAAAAAAAATTATGGATCTCAAAATCTAAAAATTTACAAAGCTATAACAAAAGAAGTGGAACACACAATTAAAAAAAAGGTATCATCGTTCAAGCTGTGATATCTTTTAATATTAAAAAATAAAAGCACTATTCTAAGAACATCTCGAACCCATCATCGTTTTTGAGGATACCTATATATTTCTTCTTAATTCGGGAATTCTTTTGAGATACCTCTAGTATAATGCATTTTTTTTTTAAATGTCAGGAGATATCACAGCTAAAGCGATGATGTATTGGTTAGTTACTAAATCGAAAAAAAAAATAAATCTAACAATTAGTTTAGTATTTATTTTTCTAGAAGCAGTATTGAACAACGAATAAATAATAATTATAAACATGGAAAAGAAATAACAGTTTAAGATGAGTCTGCCAAGTATAGGTAGGGAGAATAAAAAATGGCGGCTGTTTCAAAGCGATAAAAAAAACTAATTTTTCATTCTGAGCTCTATATCTTAAAAACTAACAACACTAGAAAATCTAAAAGAACATTATTTAAAGAAGAGTAAATTTTCTAAAGTATGAGCCCTAATTGAGTTATATACGTTAAATAGATTTCGAGAAATAGCTTTTTGAAAAAACAACTTTCATAAAAATGTTGTATGGGACGTACTGAAAGATCACTAGATTTGTAGTTGTACAAATAATTGGTTTTATCAATTTTTATAGTAATTTTAATCACGAGAATAAACAGTAATACTATAAAAATACTGACATAATAACTTCAACAAAATACACTACACTCTATGTTAAAAAAAAAAGTATGCATAATTTACACCTGGATAATAAACAGTTTGTCCGAAAACATAGAAATAAATCATAAAATCAAGGATTTGTGTATAAAAGAAAGAGTTGGTTGCTGGTACCACTAAATCCACTATGGTTGTGTAATGAAGGTGGGGGTCGATGTAGATGTAAACAAGAAATTACAGACTTTGGAAAACTTGAAGTATTCAAAGCCATTTAACGATCTCTTCTTAACTTCTATTAAGTCATGAGTACATCGTTGTTTTAATCGACACCAAACTAAAAATTAACTCGATATAGGTTTGAAATTCAGTCAGAAACTTCGGTACAAAAGATGTTTTATAAAAAGATAAAATAAAAGGAAGATAAACTATTTATGTTGATCTTAATAATATTACAAAAAAAAAAACATGAATACCTGAAGGATACTAAATTGGAACAAGCCAAGGCAGAGAGCGATTACTAAAGACAATTACTAAAGGAGGAGAACTGATTAAAACACTAAAAAAAAAATAGATCAATTGTAAACAAACTAAAGATATTTTATCATTTTCTCAATAAACTGTTTTAGTTATTTTACTATATAAATATAAATGTATAGTATTATAAATAGACCGAAAATAGATCCATTAATCTGATTGCTGATATTAAAATATTAGTCTTACGCTTGTAATTATCCTCCTAGAATCCCTGCCAAGTAATTTTAAGATAAAGATGATTAGATTATAATCTTCCGTTTAATGGAAGATAATTGATAATGTATTCTTCCCTTATATCCATTCTTAATGAATAGTTATCAGGAATGCATTCACTAATGATATTAAAATAATTACACCAGATTATCGAAAATTTAGTTGGCTTCAAAAGGAAAATATGATATTAACGTGACTCCGGATAACTGATAAAAAGAATCATTACTTAATAAATAATTTGAATCTCTTTCATACGAGTTATTTGAGTTCTTGGGTTAGCCAAGAATAGAGAAATTTCTGGCAGTAAATTTCTATTGCATAATTGTCGACTATGACAGCATACGAAGCAAGACCCTCGAAGCCCTAGAATAACCTTTGACGAACTGGATGATGCCGTGCAAGACGTCGCCGATGATATCCTGGCGCAGTGTGTCACCCGCAGACGGGAAGTGGCTGAACATCAGCCAAGGCGGCGTCCGAAATAGTTCTTCAGGGTAACCGCCTACGGCCGCTTCTCCTTTCGAGTTTTTATATTATTGAAGAAAAAGGGAAATCCTTGGGGCGCCATGCACACGTTTGGCGTCGTTAGCTGGGAGCTCAAAAATAGACCGCTATCTTTCAAGAGGGATTATTCAAAACGTCTCACTCGGAGGAAGAAAAAAATTACATCTTCCTCATTGCTGAATTTGAGCAATAAGTATACTTTTAGCAAGAAAATATTGATAATCTAATAAAATTTTTCAAATTAAATGCATCTCACTTATAACAATTAATTGCATAATTTTCTAGCAATTAAATTACCTAAAGATCTTAATGTTCCCTATGTAACCGATCTAGCCCAAACCAGATATCACTTCTTCTATTATAAACACCCTAACCACTCAAACCCCCTAGTTTCTGACCTTGCATCCTCTTCCATTCCTGACAATCCTCCGAGGCGCCTGAAAAGAAGATGGCCACGAGACCAGCTAATGTAAAATGTCATTGGAGTGCTACCAATCAGTAGTTTCTCTACACGCCTGTAACACTCCATTTTAAATAAGATCATATTTACTAAATGTATTATGTAATATACAGATGTAAATTTCAATAAAGAAATTTTTTTAAAAATTATCAAAAAAAATGTTATTATTTATTGATATTAACAACTGTATAAAAAATACAACAAGTAAATTTGATCATAATAACATAATGATAATATGATACAGGATGTATAGAAACTACCCAGTAGTAGAACTCTAAAAACATTTTACAATACAAGGTCACGAGGGCATCTTCTTTTCAGGCGTCTCGGAGGATTGCCAGGAATGGAAGAGGAAGCAAGGTTAGAAACTAGTGGGAATGATATCTGCTTCGGGCTACATCGGTTACATAGGGAACATTAAGGTCTTTGTGGATGATTTTATTTGTGACAAAGTAGGAAGCATTTAGAATTTTACGAAGGATTTTGGGATTGTAATAAAAAAAAAAAATTAAAAAATGAAATTAAAAACACAAATATCTTTTCTTTCCGATAAACATTACATATTTCTTGTTTAAATAAATTAATTGGTATCCAGGTTAATTGTCAACATTCTTTAATTAGGCCATCCTCAAGGAAAATCAATTAACAAATTAACATTTAACAGCTTCTATTATAGATTTATTTTTAACAACATAATTATTACTAATGAAACATACCTTAAATACAATTTTAAATAAATCAATTATAAGCGTGACTCGAGTGTATGGAAGGTTAAAAATTGCTTGTTAATAAGAAATTGACAGCGTCAAGTTGATTTATAATTAAAAGTTTTAAAAATTAATAAAACGATATAACGAAATAGGTAACGAGACACAAGCTTATTGATAATTAATATGATTCCCTATTGATTTATAGTTTCATAGGCTGATTTCACTGATAATAATGACCTGAGCAGAATAGTCTGCAAAAGTTTTTAAATATTTAGATGTGATGTGTAAATTTATATTAAGGTATGTTAAATTAATAATAATGTTGGTGTTAAAAATCAATGTATAAAAAATGTTAACAGTGCCCTTGCTTGCTTGAGGCTTAACCTGGATACCAATTAAACAATAAAAATCAGTCTCAGTTGAAAATATTATATATAAATTACATATTTTCTCAACTCTCACGTATCTCTTATTACTTGTTCCTCCCTTTTTCACATTTCCAGACCTTCTATATTTATTTTAGCTTATTAATTTTTTACTAATCTATATTACTGTGTATCTATTATCAATTGTGACATGTATTCCATTATCTTTCTTGCCTGTTGTATCATATACATCATTGTCCTTCATAACTTTCGTTATGTTGATTCGAACCGTTTTATATCATTTTTATACAATACATATTTTATTATGTTAAGTCCATTACTTATCATTAATATTTTCTTCTGCACCTTTCGATAAGTTTATTTATTTATTCACTTTAATAGTGTTTGTTTTTTAATGATTTATTTCGTATAATTCTTACCTCTACAATATTATATTTCTATTAGAACCAACTAACTACTATCTACTTAATTTATTGTTATGTATACTTCCAATTTTGTTTATTATCATTTGTATGTTTCTCTGGACAATGGTTGTTATTTTATTTTGTTTTGAAATTCAGGTCAAAATGTCGGCACAAATAAATACTAGGTAATAAGCAAAAAGAAATTGATTTTTTCAAGTTTTAAATTATTTTCAAATCTATTGCAGGCTATTATGACCAAGGAATGATTGGAACTGCAAACAAGCGGCCCTTTGTAGCTAAGGTTGTTAAGCGACTGCGTCGTGGTTGCAGTGGCGCCGGTTCAAATCCGGCCTAGAAGTTCGACCTTTATCTCTCTTATTTTAGAATAGTCAGGTTACCTCTAAAGAAGAATGGAAAGAAAAAAAAAAAAAGGCAGATAAGTACCTGAAATATATAATACAGAAAACAATGGAACTAGTAATCATTCCGTGTTTATTGTGAAACCAGAATTTTGTGTAAAAATGCTTAATTTAGTTCCCCTCCACCTCCTCCACCATAACTGGCATTAACAATCATTTAGGAACTGAATTTTGGACTTTGTGTCCATGAATAATTCAGTATTTTATCACAGTTCCTTTGTGATCACATGTGTCTGGACACATGACATCATAAAGAGCATTGATAATGACCGCTGAGTCTCACATCACTGAAATGACCTATTTTTAGTAAAGCGGCACATAACGTAACATACCGGATGAATATCATTTTGTATATTTTAGTTTTTAATTTATGGTATACCATTATTTGAGGTATAATATATTCAGTCATAGATAGCTTAATGTTATTATCATGAAAATTTAATAACATTAAAAAATAATTCAACGTGGGGAAAAACGTTGGCTCGAATGAAATTAGTATACCAATTTACTATTTGAGTTTTATTTGACTTTTTCTATCCATTCATATTTTAATTTTTTTTTTTTTTTAATATTTCTTCTCCCCCTCTATTATGTATATTATCATTTATTGTTTACCTAATTTTAATATTTTTTACACTGTTTACTTTAAAATTATTTTCAAATGTGACGTACTTAACTCCCATCTCCACTCCTCCCGATACAAACGGCTCTGACTTTGACTTCTGTCAAAACGGGTATGAATTCTGTCTCGTTCATTTTAATTTGATTTTATTCTTATCCCTTTTTATCTCTTAATTTGTACTTTCTTCAATATTTCTTCTCTTTATCTGTTACTTATAACCTTTAATTTTTCTTATTTAATTTTTACGTTTCATTGTATACCCTTGATATTTTCCACTTTTTACGTACACACGTACTTACGTTAAGTGTTTATATCTTTTTTAGCCCCGACGAAGCCCAGCAAAGTGGGGCGAAACGTTGGCTCAAATAAAAATAGTACACCAATTTAGTTTTTGAGTTTTATTATTACAGCACCCGGACTAAATTCCATTTATTAAAAAATAATGTTAATTAAATCCTAGGGAGGACGGGTAAACTAATATAAGTCAGAAAATGTCGCAAACAGTTTTTTACACGCTAAAGTCCATTTTCAAATAAACATGGTTATTTTACCAAACATGGTTTTTTTTTTTTTTTTTATTGTAGATTAAAGGAAGTATCTAGGGATGGCTGTAAAAGCAGAAATTCGAAATGTCCGACACATAGTAAAAAATTTGTTTTGTTTTTTTTCTTCTAAGCCCAATGGGTGCGTGAGGATGAAGCCATGATGAAAACGGGTTAGTCTTTAATTTGGGAAGGGGCAGTCTGTTGATGATGTGGCTCACCAGGTTTGTTGATTCAAATAATTTAGTTACCTGGTGTTCGTCCTGTCGGTATTTATGTCCTAAATAATGGGTTTGTACAGTACTGAACACTGTCAAAAAATTTTATATGTCTCCTCGATATAAAAAAAAAGATTGTAGTATTTTTTTTTTTTCGTTACCTCCTGGAACAAAGAAAAAGGAATTTATAAATATATATATATACATATACCGGCTATTTCATTTTCTTGTTTTTCCGGGATGGCATTATAAGAATCGTTGCCGGGTCCGCTGAAGGCGGTGTCAACAGTTATGGCATATTTTGCCTGGATGCTCACTAGGAATAGGGAGGACAAGATGTTCCCCCACGTCAGAATCGATCTTAAGCTGTATATTCACCTTTTTTTTCTTTTTTTTTTATTCACACTACTTTATACAATTTTTAACGGGAATAAATAACACCTTCGAGTGAAAAACAACGCTTCAATCAAGGCCTTGAATCAGTTCTAATACAGCGTGTTCAGCGTAATTCAATTCCCTGCCATCATGTTTTTATAAATTACAAAGTCCATTACGAGCTGTATCACAAATACATTTCAAACTAAGATTAAATAAAACCAAGTTTATACACTTTTTTAATATAAATATTTTAGTAGATTTTTTAAAAGCTTTGTGGAAACTCATTACCTCAACTGCTAAGCCAATAAACTGTCTATGGCTCATATTACACCAAACTTCTACAAGCCATCTAAAAGATCGCAAATATAAATAGGTAAAATGAAAAAAAAAAAAATTGTATTTATTTTTATGTTGTTGCTGGCTGGGGCTTTAGGGCGTAAACCCTAAGGTCATCAACGCCCACGTTTCGCGCTTTATAATTCTATTTCATTTATATTTATAATTCTATTTTACTTTAAATAATTACTTCTTTTATTATTATTTAGTACGTATAACAAACTTTCGGGTTTAAATCTTATTCAAAAGCCCTTTAAAAGAAATAGAAATGACATCCAACTTGTGACTGACTGTAAGTACACTGTTGCAGTATTGACATTTTGACGGTGGTTGCTTATTGATCAGGTATGCATGAGTTAAATTCGTATGACCTATTCTCAATCTGGCTATAGCTACCTCCTCTCAGCGATTGGAACGGTTTGATGTGGTCCATGGTTTAATGGTTTTTAATTTGCTTGGAACCATCAAATTCCTCCAGAATCCAATCCTTACAGTCCAAAATCCTTCGTAAAATCCTCAATGCTCCTTACTTTGTCACAAATCAAGTCATCCATCAGGACCTCAATATTCCATATGTTGCCGATTTGGCCAGAACCAGATATCGTTCCTTCCATAATAAACTTCTCAACCACCCAAATCCACTTGTTTCTAACCTGGCTTCTCCTTCATTACCTAATAATCCTCCTAGGCGTCTGAAAAGAAGATGGCCTCGAGATCTTCTTCTCTAGAAATGTTATTAGAGTTCTATCAGTGGGTAGATTCTCCACATGTTTTTATCATGTTACTATGTCACCTACATCAAATTTACTTGTTGTATATATGTGTATACAGATGTAAATATCAATAAATAAATTATTAAAAAAAATAAAAATAATTTGCTTGGCGGGCTTTAATTCCACATGGCTTTCCAACTAGCTGATTTATCATTTTTCATCGGAAGACTTATTTCTTGGGGTCGCGCCCTGACCTGGAAGAGCAAGTGCTTGTTTAGCTGCAATGTCCGCCAGTTCATTTCCAGTGATCCCCACGTGACCCGGCACCCATATAAAGAAAATAGTTTTTCCAAAGTTTTCGAGCATGTTGATATAATTGTGAATTTTTATGATTGCCAGGAGTTTCGGGTTAAGTGATCTTCATGGCTTTTAGTGAACTTAAAGAGTCGGTAATGATAACTATGTTAGTATGGGTCACTGTCATGGGTATCTGCGTCACTTTATTTTTATTTTGATAACCGTCAGTTAAAAAAAAAAAATCATCTTTATAATTTTTATCAGAAAAGTTAACCACCCAACACATCTATTAGAGCCTCGCTAGGGTTTGCAACGTAAGGTGAGAGTACTATTAATACACACACTGGTTTAAAACAATTATTTATTCTTCGTCTCTATCCTGAGTGTCTTTCGTGCTATGCTATTTCAAATCTGATTTCAAGGAGAGAAACACATAATTTAAAAATATGTTCTACCCAACTGCACCAGGTTGCTACTTTTATATATAAAAATTATAACTAGCAATACAATTTGTTTGGGCTTATATTCAAAAGGTAGTAGAATTACATATGATAGTATAGTTCATTTTTTTACTTTTTCCTTAGACTATTCTGTTGTTTTTTTTATCCTTGGTCTTTTATTCTTCATTGTTTTCAATCATTTTCCAATATATTTCTAAAGCTGCTAAGTGCCAATTGCAGAATAGATTTTTCACATTTTTTGTACTTTCTCAAAAACAACTCGAACGATTTTGATTAAACTCGGCATATCAACGTAAAATAGAATGTTCTTTAATTTTAGACAGGCCTTATCCTCATTGACATGGAAAAAATTACGAGTGTTTCTAAAAACTTCCTTTAAAGTATCTTTAGTTTCTTTTTTTTTTTTTAATTTGAAATAAATAACAAGTTCTCATTGCTGGCAGTACTAAATAATAAATAAATACAAAGCATTAAAAAAAAAAAAAAAAAAAAAAAAAAAAAAAAAAAAAAAAGAAAAAAAATAAATAAATACAAAGCATTAAAAAAAAAAAAAAAAAAAAAATGAACTAATAAATAAAGGGAAAATCCTAGGGAGGACGGGTAAACTAATATAAGTCAGAAAATGTCGCAAACAGTTTTTTACACGCTAAAGTCCATTTTCAAATAAACATGGTTAT
>NW_027111025.1:705332-709474 GCF_000696795.3 Halyomorpha halys | reverse complement strand
TTTTTTTAATTTGAAATAAATAACAAGTTCTCATTGCTGGCAGTACTAAATAATAAATAAATACAAAGCATTAAAAAAAAAAAAAAAAAAAAAAATGAACTAATAAATAAAGGGAAAAAATTACCACAGATCCAGACTTTAAGAAGAAAAAGTAAAAACCAAATACGGACCAATAAAAGTAAAAAACAAATTTAAGTACCTGGGCGAGACCATATGTAACAACGGTCCGGGAAAAGAAAGTACGAGGGAAAGAATAACCAAACTAGGGAAACTAAGCTTTCCTAACCTGTCCACAAAAGCGAAAATACGACTCAACACAGTCATTAAACCGGTAATTCTATACGGGACGGAAACCACATGCTTGTCTGGAAGAACCAGAATAGAACGAAGAATCCTAAGAAGAATCAACGTCTCCCAGAAAGATACAAGGATACAGGATAAGACCCGACAAAAAAATCTACAAAGACATAAATGACCAAGAAACAGAAATAAGGATCAGGAGATTGAAATTCCATGGATATATGTTACGAATGGACCTGGAAAGAGTAAACAAGGAAATATTCCAAAAAATACGGGAATACAAAAGCTCAGGACGGTACATAAGGCAGATAAAGGAAGAAACGGAAAGACTAGGAATAACGGACCAGTGATTATTCGTTATTTCCATTTCAAGACCCTAAGAATATATTTTTAAAGAAACAGAAGAAGAAAAATATTTTGTTCAAATTTTTCTTATTTTCGCGTCTTAATTATTTTTTTTTTGTTATTACAGAAAATAATGATAGCTTGAATATGGTTTCACCAATCAATTCAAAATTTGGGGACATAAGCAGGATGTGGTAAGTAAAAGTTGGGTGATGCGGTGCACCACACCAAATTATTTTTAGTCCTTCACTACTCGAGAAATAAATGTTGACCTACCTAGGTGGGATTCGAACCCACACCCTTCTGAACTAAGCGCTTTAAGGCCCTCATCTCCTTCCATTTACTTCATAATTAATCACTATACATATAATCGTGTGTAACAAATTTAATCATACATTTTCATCTATCATTTCTCCTTCCTAATGTCCAAAATAATATATTCAATAAAATAACATTTTGTGAAATATGCGGAATAATATTGCTAATCAATGAATTATTAAAAATCTCATAAGGATTGAATTTTTTCAGAAAAGAAATTAATAAAATAATTAATTATTGGAGAAGTTTGTCGGGGAGTGCGGTCAGTAAAGAACAACATAAATAAACAAAAAATATTTATTTATGCCGACGTTACTACCTGATTTTCAGGTCTTAATCAGGGCTATAAAAACAAAAAGACAACAACCATCATTTAGAGAGAAAAAAAAATTATATAAATAAAAATAAAATAGATAAAACTATATCTTAACTATATATTGGCGTAGAAGGTAGGCCTGCAATAGTTGCCTGATGAAATTGAAATTGATAGATTTACTTATTGATAGATATTACAATCTGCCACACAGTTGTGGGCAATAGGTAATAGTGATGAATGATCTCATACATACTAAAATAAAAAATAAATAAATAAAATTAAATTTAAAAAAAAACTCTCTTAAAATATATACAAACAAAAGAATAGACAAGATGAACATAATCAAACTATCTGTATGAAAAATAAATAAATAAAATAACATAATGATAAAATAATATACACAATATTTACACAATCGACCTGAGGATCCATGAGCCCACTCTATCCCCACGTGTGGGGGGGTAGGGCAGAGCTCAAAAGATCCCAGCGCACACCTCTCGCCGTATCAGTGGTAATGAGCCAGTGGAGGCTGAGCAAGTGCGCTAAAGCCGCAAACACTCAACTTGAGTGGAGAATCTGACCATTGCCAGAACTCCAATTGTCCATTTTTATTTTAAAAAGTCTCTTGGCCACTGCCGTTTCAACCTTCTAGGTGGGCTGTAGGGATGGGTGGAACTAGATAAGTTTTGAACCAAAGGATTAGGATGGTTGGAAAGGTTTATATGGAATTTTGAGAATTTGGTTGGTATCAGATCAAGGACAAAAGGGATATGTAGGTCATGGTGTAATGTCCTGTTGGAAACCCTGTAGGGTGCATTAACTATGGTTCTAAGGATTTTGGATTGAAAGGATTGGATACGTTTGATGTTCGACGGTTTAGCTGTTCCCCAAAGTTCAAGTCCGTAGGTCCAGATAGGTCGGAGTAGTCTTATAAATTAGTAGTTTGTTTTCTAGTGAGAGATGAGAGGTCCGACTGAGCAGGCTGAATCGTCTGTTGAGTTCTTGTCTTTTGAGTCTAGTATATTGGTTCCAGGTGAATCTTTTGTCCAAAATGAATCCGAGGTATCGAACTGTGTCGGATCTGGGAAGAGGAATATTATTAACAGTAACAGGTGGACAGAAACCCCTGATGAAGACCTGAAACTCAGATTGAAACGTCGGCATAAAATAAATAAATATGGTTCTGTTTATTTATGTTGTTCTTTGCTGACCGAACCCCCCGACAAACTTCTCCAATGATTAATCTACGGTCAACTATCTACACCTCATAATAAAATAATTGTTAAGTAAAATGAATTAATAATAACTATAATGAATATACAGTAATTACTGTTTCACGTCAAAGGAATTATAATCATGCATTTTATTCAATTTTAAATAATGATATCAAATTAATACTAATCAGGTCCAAATTTAAAATTGAAAAGGAAAATGACTAACTGCTAAGCTATTACATAAGTATCCTTCTATTTATAAACATTTCTCACCAGCTGTCACACGATTAGAATTTTAAATTAGGATTTGACTTACTCACAAAGGCCGAGGCAGTTCAAAGCCGTTAATATTATATAGTGAAAACCACCTTGTTCCTTATCACTATTTTCACAGAGCTAGAAAACAAGATGGAGCCGGTTCGTTATCAGTTGATAACCTTGAAAATTAACCGATATTCCAACCTGTTGAATGGGGACTGATTAATAGGAAATTAATTAGTTACCTCAGCCGGTTACTTTTTTGCTTTTTAAACCAGAGAAGTAAACTTGTAAACACATACCTGAAAAGAAAAAAAAAGAAGATTAAATCGAATATATTATAAAATTTTATGAACTAACCTAATAAAAAAAAATCAGGTTCCTAAAGAAGTAATAAAATACAATGTTAATTTATTTATGGTGTAACTTATAATAATAATAAAGGCTTAAGGAAGGTTCAATGCCAATACCACAAATCGTTTTCTACATACACCTGTCCAGTGACGGCCTTCCCAACCCAAATCCACTAAATCAGTCTTAACGCAATCCTCCCATCTACATTTCGGTCCACCCCTCAAACTTGTACCCGTCGATTCAGTGTTTATTAACATTTTAGTAATCCGATCGTTAATTATATTTACAAAGTACAGTTCCCTCAATTCAGCGCACTGTAGACTTATTAAATCGCCTGTTAATTCATCCTTTTTCGGGTGGAATATTTTACGTAATACTTAACATTCGAAAACCTTCAGGCGGTGTTATTCCCTTAGCGTAAGAGGTCACGTTTCGCATCAATAAAATACAGTAGGAAGGATAATAGTCCTGTAAATTTTAACTTCTAAGTTTTTTGAAAGAAGGCGCAAGATAAGAAATTTCTAAATTGTAAAATCGCAAGCATTTCCCGTAAGGTTCAATACTTTTATTTCCTCGTCGATTTCGTTTTTTTGTTGTTACATGCAACTTATAAAACTATTTTTTTTTTTAATATTTATTTATTGCTATTTACAACTGTACATTATAATACATTTAGTAAATCTGATCTAAGATCTCCAATCTAATGAAATTGGAGTGTTACAGGCGTGTAGAGAAACTACCCATTGGTAGCGCTCTAATGACATTTTACATTAGCTGGTCTCGTGGCTATCTTCTTTTCAGGCGCCTCGGAGGATTGTCAGGAATGGAAGATGATCTAAGATTAGAAACTAGGGGGTTTGAGTGGTTAGAGAGTTTATAATGGAAGGAGTGATGTCTGGTTCGGGCTAGATCGGTTGGTTACATAGGGAAAATTATGGTCTTTATGTATTTTATTTGTGACAAAGTAAGGAGCATTGAGGATTTTACGAAGGATTTTGGATTGTAAGGATTGAATACGAGAGGAATTCGAAGGTTTA
>NW_027111025.1:697561-705282 GCF_000696795.3 Halyomorpha halys | reverse complement strand
ACTTTTTGAGATATAGAGCTCCGAATGAAAAATTAGTTTTTTTTAGCGCTTTGAACAGCCGCCATTTTTTATTCCCCCTACCTATACTTGGCAGACTCATCAATTTTGACTAGTAATTATAAATAGCTTTCATTAAAGTACTCAAAAATTGGGGTGAGATAACTGCCTTTTTTCTCCTCTTGGGCTCTTGTACTATCTGGGTAATACTTGGCTGATTCGACTTTCATGAAAAGTGAGTCATATCCGCCTTTGGAGTTGTAAACTTTTATATGTCTTATAATTAGTTGAGTCAGATACGGAAATAGTTGGGTAATATCTATACCATCATGCCCCTGTTGATAAATACAAGTTTGTAAACCACAAAATACATGCGCTAATATTTTTGTTTTATAATAGAGACGAAAAGTACAAGTCAGTCAGTTTTGTACAAGTTTTATCAAATACAAACTACAAAATCAGTAATATTAGTTTGTTGTTAATGATGGAAAAGGGTCCTCGTGTACTTCGTAATATAGTAATTCAGAGGGGCTATGTTTAGTCCCGAAATAGTTAGAAGTAATTCTATGTCCAGATTGCAAAATATTTTCAGTCACTTTTACACCTATCAAAAATTGTAAGTGAATTCGCGATTCTGTGAATTTTACTTACATATTACAATTTACTTCTGTTATTTTCTTGTAAACTTGAAGAAAAATACTTAAACATTTTTGATACATTTCCTCCTGTACAATAATCCATTTTAACTACATACCTCACTCCTCTTCAGATACTATCTTGGCTTCCTTCTAGACAAAAAGTGACCTGGAACCCACTTACACGACTGAAAAGACGAGAACTTATTCGACGATTTGGACTCTATTTTTTTTATTATGGCCTCCTTCTTGTTCATTTCTGACATATGGGGGGGGAGGGTGTTATCTACAGGTGACCAACCTATCCTAACCATGGACGGGCCCGATTTGGACATTTATACAGATTACTCAACAGACACTGTAATATTTTAATGGAAAACAAGCTACTAATCTAGAGGGCTATACTATACATAAACCTATCCCGGACTTATGGACTTGAACAGTGAATGTAGATAAGCCTTCGAACATAAAGCGCATTTAATCCTTTCGGAAAAAGTCGAATATTTTTCGAAGAATAGTCTATGCCCCTTCTGATGTTACAAACAAGACTATTCACCACGATCTTAACTCATCCCTTTATCAAAACCTTATTAATGATACCAATCCTCTAATGCAATCCCTATCCAGCTCTATTCATCCTTATAATCCCCTCCTCCAGAAGGTTGAATCGGCAGTGGCCAAGAGAGGTATTGTAAACAGGCTATTGGAATACTGGCAATGGCCAGAGTCTTCTCGCAAGTCCTGAGCGTCTATGGCTCAAACGCCCTTACTCTTCTCAGTGGAAGAATAACGCTGGGATCCTGGAGCTATGCGATGCGATTCACATTTGGTTTGTTGGGCTTTGAGATTCGGGGTTCCCTGGGCGGAATGTAAATATTGTGTATGAGTCTGATTGTGTTCAAGGTTTTAATTACTTTGTTTACGTCAATAGTTTTCTTGTTACTCACTCAGTTTATCCACTTATGTATATTCATGATGTGTATATGTAATTTATAAAGTGAAATGTTTCTTTTAGCAATTCAGACCTATATTCGAATTAATAACATACTTACATATACTCTAAACACTGAGTAATAATATTTCAACCTGTAATTCAAAATATGATTTGAGACCGAGTAAAGGCCATAGAAATTTTTTTAAAAACTTACTAACACGTAGCTTAAAGAAAATTACTTTTTATTTATTTTTTCTTTAAGTCGTTTAAGATTCACCTGCTTGAGTTATAACAATCCAAAGATGGTCCAATAGATTCGACAAGCTCCAATAGCCACACCCACTCAGGTCCTAAACTAATCATCAAACGTTTCGGGCTAAATATAGCTCTTTTCTTCACGATAGCTAAAGGTTTAAGGAAGTGAACGGCCTTTGAGGAGCAGCGCTGATCGTTGTAGTGAACTCATGGGGACAATATGATTTAATAATGGGCCTTTATCGATCAATATCTAACAGTATATTACAGTGACAATATTACCCTACCGTATTATTCTTTAACACTATTATCCAACGTCTCCACCTAACTTAATATGATATTATATGAAAAATAAATTCCTTAATCTATTTATATACAATTCCTTATTGGTTAAAAGACAATTATCTACAATTATGCCCTCAGTAGACAGTGAAGTCGATTTACGGAATACGCTGATGAAATTATCGAAAATAATTATTAAGTTAGTAAATCTAGTACGGATGTGCATGACTGAAACGTTTAATAGAGTTCGAATCGTTAATCATCATTCTGAGAATTACGAGGTTCGATCGGATTTAAAACGAGGAGACTCTCTATCACCTATATCATTTAATCTAGCATATAATACGTTATTAAAAATGTCATGCATATCGAAAAGGGTTTGACCAACAACGGTGGTTAAAAACCGGTGCTTATGCCTTGGCGTTATACAGTGACGACAAGTAAACTATAAAATTAAATACAACTATGTACAAAAACTCTAGTAACAAACTGGTTTTCGAAACAAATACGGATAAAACAAAATATATGTTTAGCAGTGGAAACTAAAGTAATTTCGGTGATATAGATATAGGAGGAAACAAAATTAGAAAAAATTGATGAGGAAATAGAAGAAAACATAAAGGCGGGCAATGCTTGTTAATTTTCAGTTTTGAAATTGCTTAGCTCATCCCTTCTGTCCAAAAACATAACAATTATAATTTACAAAACTATTATCCTTCCCACTGTTCTTTACCGATGTGGAACGTGACCCCTTACACTAAGGGAACAACAGCGCCTGGAGATATTTTAAAATAATCTATTACGTAAAATATTCGGACCGAAAAAGATAAGTAACGGGAGAACTTGGAAGGTTGCACAATACTGAATTGAGGGAATTGAACTTGGTAAATATAATTGAGGTTATAGCATTGCGTCGAAAAGGACTGGCGTGTAAGTCTTATAAAATGTAATATTTGAGGTATTTTGACAACACCGGGGCAATCTTCCTTTTATAAAACAGGTTTTACTAATTTATATTCTCCGCTGATCGCCCAAAAAAATATCCTTCCCACATAACATCCTGGATCAATAACTATCAAATTATAACTTTACTATAGTTTCTAACAATTCTGAAATATTTATCAACTTTAGATCTTCTTTTATATTTTTCTTTTGTGAGTTAAAACATTACCATTGTCATTATTAACTATATTGTACTTTATACTTAACTACAATGAGATATTCCAACAACTTTTGTGGCAACTTCACCCTTTAACCCTTAATCCGGCTGAGGAACCCTCGGGGGTAGAGATGATCCTAATCATATCCCATGGAAGTTACCCGTTACAGCCGAAATTAGATTTGAAGGGTTGATACGGCAGAGTAATATAGAGGAAAAGGAAAGGAGAAGGAAAGTTAAACCTTGACGCCTTCATGGTACATTTACTTCTGTTACTGAATCGTATTTAATTCAGGCGGCAATGCTATGAATGCTGCATCATAGTAATAAATCGAAAATAGGTTTAAAATAAATTTACCATTAGTTAATCTGAATTTAAATTCTCAATCCAATCCCGTACTACACCATCCTATTTATCTGATATCTTCCCTCCACCTCACCGAACTGCTACTAGTAAAAGAGTCCAAGAGAGAAAAAAGGCAGTTATCTCACCCCAATTTTTGATTACTTTAATGAAAACTACGTATAATTAATAGTTAAAATTGACGAGTTTGCCAAGTATAGGTAGGGGGAATAAAAAATGGCGGCTGTTTCAAAACCTTAAAAAACACTAATTTTTCATTCGGAGCTCTATATCTTAACATCTATATCTATACCAACAACACTAGAAAATCTAAGAGTACATTAATTAAAGAAGAGTAAATTTTCAATGTTTATCTTTGTAGGAGTGGTAGTTTCTATGATATTTGACAAAATAAACTCACAAAATGTTAATTACTAGTTGTTCGTATAAAATGTTGGATTTTTGGAAAAAAATATATCTCTAGATCCATAAGACGCACATATGTCTGTCAAAACTCAAAATAAAGGAAATTTAACTTACTATAAAGTAGTTTATGACACTTATCTTCGTAGGGGTAGTAGTTTTTAATAGTTTTTTTTATAATGATATTCATATATGAATATAAATTCGGCAAATGGAAATTTGTCCGAACAACTATAAATCAATTTATTTTAGCAAATTTCAAGTAAACTATTACTCCTACGAAGATAAATATTATAAACTACTTTATAGCTCATTAAACTAGCTTTAATTTAATGCTAATCTGTACGTCAAATGGTTTTTGAGATATAAATTTTTCAAAATAAATTCACTAACCACTGATCTTTTAGTACGTCCCAAACAACATTTTTAAGAAATGTTGCTTTTTAAAAAGCTATATCTCGAAAACTATTTAACGTAAATAACTCTAGTGTGTGTGTGTGTCTGTTTGAACTCGTGAGTACAAATCAATGTCAGATAAAAGAGAGTGATACACATAGTTTAAGAGAACGAGAGCGACAATTGAAAGGCAACAACGCCAATTGGATGAGGCGGCAGCTGGAAGATGCTGATTCAATTAGTAGATCGAGTTAGCTGATCTATGACCCCACATCTTCTGACCCCCGCTCTCTGGCTATTAGTTACTGCCCATATCTTCCTCCGGTCAAGGGGCCAAACAGTTGTTAGGGTTCTCAGATCTTTTACATCTCATTATTAGAGCTTACTATAATTAGAGTAGAATTAATCTCTTCTTGCTGACAAAATAGGATCATTTCTTTTCATGTTGTAATTAACAGCAAGTATGTAATTAATTCAAATATTGGTCTGAATTGCTGAAAGAAACATTTCACTTTATATAATCACATATACACATCATGAATATACCTAAGTGGATAACTGAGTTAAATAATAGAAAATAAGAAAATAAAAGACGTAAATAAAGTAATTGAAACCTTGAACCCAATCAGACTCATACACAAGATTTACATTCCCCCCAGGGAACCCCGAATCCTAATCCTCCTCAGCCAATCCGTCCCACTAAAACTTTTTTTTTCAAGAGTAAAACATTATTAGCTCATACATACATAATAAAATAAATGTATTATGTATACTTTAGTGCGTCTTCTCCCTTTGATTGCCTCGTGGCATTATAAGGTGTTGATGTGAGTCCAGTAAAGGTGGTATAGTCTAACTGTAACCGATTCCTCTCGCGAGAGTACTATATCGCTTTACTATTCAAAATCACCTTTGAAACATTTATTAAAAACAGGAAGAAGAGACTTCAGTTAGTTATTTCGAGCAACTCCTTCGAGAGATAGTAACATACATAAATAGTTTGTATTTAAAACCAGGAATAACGTAACTAAATATAGTAGTATGTTGGCTGCTCTTGGCGTAACATCGCTGACGTACTGCGAAACTTTATGTGGCCTGTTGAGACATGCTGTTGCGTCACGTGTCTTGGTCATTGTTGGACGTGACATCCAACCGCTCTTGGCGCTCGTCCATTTTATATGTCCATTGATTTTAGAGAATATTTGATCAAGAGCGTTTTGTTTACCGCGAATTATGTCTTTTGAGGTTTATATTTGACTATTTGTAAAATATATTCTCACCTTGTCTGCTATTATATAATAAGAACCTTGTTCGAAATAAAATATATTTCAGTCGATCTTTGTACCGATTTTATAGCCAATTCAAATCTGCCTTGTTTATGGCCCGCCTTTCTTAACATTGTTTTAGTATTTTACTCACAGCTCACTGCCACGCCGCATCTGCACCTCTAAGTACAAAAGCCGGGAAGAAAAAAAGGCAGTTATTTAATCCCAATTTTTGATTACTTTAATGAAAACTACGTATCATTACTAGTCAAAATTGTTGAGTCAGCCAAGTATAGGTGGGCGGAATAAAAAATGGCGGCTGTTTCAAAACCTTAAAAAAACATTAATTTTTCATTCGGAGGTCTATATCTTAAAAACTACCAACAACACTAGAAAATCTAAAAGAAGAGTAAATTTGCTGAAATATTAGCCCTAAAAGAGCAATTTACGTCCAATAGTTCTCGAGATATAGCTTTTTAAAAAGCAAAATATCTTAAACATCTTCTGAAAGATTAGTAGTTAGCTAATTTATTTTGAGAAATCTATATCTCAGGAACTATGAAACGTACAGATGTCTATTAGCACTCAAATTAATCCAATAAAGAAAAATATTATCATCTCACCTACATTATAGTAAAAAAAAAAATTGACAAAATATTTATTTTTCGTAATTTTGAAAATAATGTTCCTTTTTGAAAAACTGTACCTTCCAAATTAATAAATGTAAACTTTTCTATAAGAGGCCATATTTTTGAAAGTTGTTATAGACTATGGTTGTTCACAAATTTAAATACATGGAGCTCCTAATGGAAAATTATTTTTTTGTAACTTTATGAAGTGGTCACCATTATAACCGCAAATTTTGATCTATCCTTAGTTATATATTTATCGATTATACTTGCCCACGCCCAGCGGAGAAGGGGGTGAGTTGAAGGAAAATAATTTTAAAAAATAAGTATAATCGCCAAAAGGGGAAAAAAAGACAAAACAATAAAGAATAAATTGCTCCTTAGGCGCCACGTTATTTTTTCCTTGGAAATAACGAAAACCCTGAAACAATATGCCCACAATATACCCTTAAATAAATAATAATCAAATTATAACCACTGGCGAATACCTTTACATGTAGATAACAGAAAACCTAGTGCTGTTACTTTCCACCTGTTGAATTATCGAAATATTAAGTAAACATAACAAAATAAAACATAGGTAAAATTAACAAGGTGAAAGCAGCGTACATGTATAAGAATGAACAGAAGAACTATATGTACAAAAGTTTAATGATAAGAAGAAATATATGTACACAGAATGAAAAATGAAAGAAAAGAATTCATATCAATTAATAAAACAATGAGAACTTATAGGTTGACTTAACTTAAATGATCGACCTTATCAACTATTATTTACGTTACTGCACAAAGGAATATAAATGTGACATTAATATAAAATCAATTTTGAAACCCACGTAGTCTTTGGGTGCACTCCTGGCAGAACACAAGGTTGCCCGATATTTCCTTTCCGGTCACCGTATCACCAGAATTATAGATATAATCTCTAACGATGTGATGCCACAACCCTCCTATCCAGGACGTGCTGAAGATTCCCCTTCACCAAACCAAAGCCCACTCGTCTAAACATATCGCTCGTGTTTTTGTTTTTCCCCATAATCTCTTTTATCTACGCAGATATCGCCAGTGTTTTTATCTTACCATGGCAATCGTAATACCATTCTTTATTAGATCTAAACTAAAATGGTTGGCTGAGTGATTATTATTTTTAATCATGATGAATATGATTTTGACTAGTAACTATAAATATAGTATCAATTAAAGTGATCAAACCTTAAGGTGAAATAAGTTACCGGGTTATTGGACAAAAAGTACACATTAAATGCCTTGCGACAACAATAAAAACAATTAAAATTAAATATAATAATGTTGAAATTAAAAAATCTCGAGGTATTCCAAGATGCTTTATAACACCCAGGATGTTTGTTATACTTTAGGAAAAGAAATACAATCTTAACCAACAATAT
>NW_027111025.1:648684-697511 GCF_000696795.3 Halyomorpha halys | reverse complement strand
TGTTTGAACTCGTGAGTACAAATCAATGTCAGATAAAAGAGAGTGATACACATAGTTTAAGAGAACGAGAGCGACAATTGAAAGGCAACAACGCCAATTGGATGAGGCGGCAGCTGGAAGATGCTGATTCAATTAGTAGATCGAGTTAGCTGATCTATGACCCCACATCTTCTGACCCCCGCTCTCTGGCTATTAGTTACTGCCCATATCTTCCTCCGGTCAAGGGGCCAAACAGTTGTTAGGGTTCTCAGATCTTTTACATCTCATTATTAGAGCTTACTATAATTAGAGTAGAATTAATCTCTTCTTGCTGACAAAATAGGATCATTTCTTTTCATGTTGTAATTAACAGCAAGTATGTAATTAATTCAAATATTGGTCTGAATTGCTGAAAGAAACATTTCACTTTATATAATCACATATACACATCATGAATATACCTAAGTGGATAACTGAGTTAAATAATAGAAAATAAGAAAATAAAAGACGTAAATAAAGTAATTGAAACCTTGAACCCAATCAGACTCATACACAAGATTTACATTCCCCCCAGGGAACCCCGAATCCTAATCCTCCTCAGCCAATCCGTCCCACTAAAACTTTTTTTTTCAAGAGTAAAACATTATTAGCTCATACATACATAATAAAATAAATGTATTATGTATACTTTAGTGCGTCTTCTCCCTTTGATTGCCTCGTGGCATTATAAGGTGTTGATGTGAGTCCAGTAAAGGTGGTATAGTCTAACTGTAACCGATTCCTCTCGCGAGAGTACTATATCGCTTTACTATTCAAAATCACCTTTGAAACATTTATTAAAAACAGGAAGAAGAGACTTCAGTTAGTTATTTCGAGCAACTCCTTCGAGAGATAGTAACATACATAAATAGTTTGTATTTAAAACCAGGAATAACGTAACTAAATATAGTAGTATGTTGGCTGCTCTTGGCGTAACATCGCTGACGTACTGCGAAACTTTATGTGGCCTGTTGAGACATGCTGTTGCGTCACGTGTCTTGGTCATTGTTGGACGTGACATCCAACCGCTCTTGGCGCTCGTCCATTTTATATGTCCATTGATTTTAGAGAATATTTGATCAAGAGCGTTTTGTTTACCGCGAATTATGTCTTTTGAGGTTTATATTTGACTATTTGTAAAATATATTCTCACCTTGTCTGCTATTATATAATAAGAACCTTGTTCGAAATAAAATATATTTCAGTCGATCTTTGTACCGATTTTATAGCCAATTCAAATCTGCCTTGTTTATGGCCCGCCTTTCTTAACATTGTTTTAGTATTTTACTCACAGCTCACTGCCACGCCGCATCTGCACCTCTAAGTACAAAAGCCGGGAAGAAAAAAAGGCAGTTATTTAATCCCAATTTTTGATTACTTTAATGAAAACTACGTATCATTACTAGTCAAAATTGTTGAGTCAGCCAAGTATAGGTGGGCGGAATAAAAAATGGCGGCTGTTTCAAAACCTTAAAAAAACATTAATTTTTCATTCGGAGGTCTATATCTTAAAAACTACCAACAACACTAGAAAATCTAAAAGAAGAGTAAATTTGCTGAAATATTAGCCCTAAAAGAGCAATTTACGTCCAATAGTTCTCGAGATATAGCTTTTTAAAAAGCAAAATATCTTAAACATCTTCTGAAAGATTAGTAGTTAGCTAATTTATTTTGAGAAATCTATATCTCAGGAACTATGAAACGTACAGATGTCTATTAGCACTCAAATTAAAGTTAGTTAAATTTACTACAAAATAGTTAATTATGTTTATCGTTGTAGGAGTAGTAGTTTAGTAGTAGTGGAGTAGTAGTTACTCCTAAGAAGATAAACATTATAAAATACTTTATAGCTGATTTAATTTGAGTGCTAACAAACATATGTAGGTCAAACGGTTTTTGAGATATACATTTTTCAAAATAAATTGACTAACTACTGATCTTTCAGCAAGTCTCATACAACATTTTTATGAAATGTTGCTTTTTAAAAAGCTATATCTCGAAAACTATTTAACGTAAATAACTCTATTAGGGCTCATATTTTAGCAAATTTGCTCTTCTTTAAATGACGTTCTCTTAGGTTTTCTTGTGTTGTTCCTACTTTTTGAGATATAGAGCTCCGAATGAAAAATTAGTTTTTTTTAGCGCTTTGAACAGCCGCCATTTTTTATTCCCCCTACCTATACTTGGCAGACTCATCAATTTTGACTAGTAATTATAAATAGCTTTCATTAAAGTACTCAAAAATTGGGGTGAGATAACTGCCTTTTTTCTCCTCTTGGGCTCTTGTACTATCTGGGTAATACTTGGCTGATTCGACTTTCATGAAAAGTGAGTCATATCCGCCTTTGGAGTTGTAAACTTTTATATGTCTTATAATTAGTTGAGTCAGATACGGAAATAGTTGGGTAATATCTATACCATCATGCCCCTGTTGATAAATACAAGTTTGTAAACCACAAAATACATGCGCTAATATTTTTGTTTTATAATAGAGACGAAAAGTACAAGTCAGTCAGTTTTGTACAAGTTTTATCAAATACAAACTACAAAATCAGTAATATTAGTTTGTTGTTAATGATGGAAAAGGGTCCTCGTGTACTTCGTAATATAGTAATTCAGAGGGGCTATGTTTAGTCCCGAAATAGTTAGAAGTAATTCTATGTCCAGATTGCAAAATATTTTCAGTCACTTTTACACCTATCAAAAATTGTAAGTGAATTCGCGATTCTGTGAATTTTACTTACATATTACAATTTACTTCTGTTATTTTCTTGTAAACTTGAAGAAAAATACTTAAACATTTTTGATACATTTCCTCCTGTACAATAATCCATTTTAACTACATACCTCACTCCTCTTCAGATACTATCTTGGCTTCCTTCTAGACAAAAAGTGACCTGGAACCCACTTACACGACTGAAAAGACGAGAACTTATTCGACGATTTGGACTCTATTTTTTTTATTATGGCCTCCTTCTTGTTCATTTCTGACATATGGGGGGGGAGGGTGTTATCTACAGGTGACCAACCTATCCTAACCATGGACGGGCCCGATTTGGACATTTATACAGATTACTCAACAGACACTGTAATATTTTAATGGAAAACAAGCTACTAATCTAGAGGGCTATACTATACATAAACCTATCCCGGACTTATGGACTTGAACAGTGAATGTAGATAAGCCTTCGAACATAAAGCGCATTTAATCCTTTCGGAAAAAGTCGAATATTTTTCGAAGAATAGTCTATGCCCCTTCTGATGTTACAAACAAGACTATTCACCACGATCTTAACTCATCCCTTTATCAAAACCTTATTAATGATACCAATCCTCTAATGCAATCCCTATCCAGCTCTATTCATCCTTATAATCCCCTCCTCCAGAAGGTTGAATCGGCAGTGGCCAAGAGAGGTATTGTAAACAGGCTATTGGAATACTGGCAATGGCCAGAGTCTTCTCGCAAGTCCTGAGCGTCTATGGCTCAAACGCCCTTACTCTTCTCAGTGGAAGAATAACGCTGGGATCCTGGAGCTATGCGATGCGATTCACATTTGGTTTGTTGGGCTTTGAGATTCGGGGTTCCCTGGGCGGAATGTAAATATTGTGTATGAGTCTGATTGTGTTCAAGGTTTTAATTACTTTGTTTACGTCAATAGTTTTCTTGTTACTCACTCAGTTTATCCACTTATGTATATTCATGATGTGTATATGTAATTTATAAAGTGAAATGTTTCTTTTAGCAATTCAGACCTATATTCGAATTAATAACATACTTACATATACTCTAAACACTGAGTAATAATATTTCAACCTGTAATTCAAAATATGATTTGAGACCGAGTAAAGGCCATAGAAATTTTTTTAAAAACTTACTAACACGTAGCTTAAAGAAAATTACTTTTTATTTATTTTTTCTTTAAGTCGTTTAAGATTCACCTGCTTGAGTTATAACAATCCAAAGATGGTCCAATAGATTCGACAAGCTCCAATAGCCACACCCACTCAGGTCCTAAACTAATCATCAAACGTTTCGGGCTAAATATAGCTCTTTTCTTCACGATAGCTAAAGGTTTAAGGAAGTGAACGGCCTTTGAGGAGCAGCGCTGATCGTTGTAGTGAACTCATGGGGACAATATGATTTAATAATGGGCCTTTATCGATCAATATCTAACAGTATATTACAGTGACAATATTACCCTACCGTATTATTCTTTAACACTATTATCCAACGTCTCCACCTAACTTAATATGATATTATATGAAAAATAAATTCCTTAATCTATTTATATACAATTCCTTATTGGTTAAAAGACAATTATCTACAATTATGCCCTCAGTAGACAGTGAAGTCGATTTACGGAATACGCTGATGAAATTATCGAAAATAATTATTAAGTTAGTAAATCTAGTACGGATGTGCATGACTGAAACGTTTAATAGAGTTCGAATCGTTAATCATCATTCTGAGAATTACGAGGTTCGATCGGATTTAAAACGAGGAGACTCTCTATCACCTATATCATTTAATCTAGCATATAATACGTTATTAAAAATGTCATGCATATCGAAAAGGGTTTGACCAACAACGGTGGTTAAAAACCGGTGCTTATGCCTTGGCGTTATACAGTGACGACAAGTAAACTATAAAATTAAATACAACTATGTACAAAAACTCTAGTAACAAACTGGTTTTCGAAACAAATACGGATAAAACAAAATATATGTTTAGCAGTGGAAACTAAAGTAATTTCGGTGATATAGATATAGGAGGAAACAAAATTAGAAAAAATTGATGAGGAAATAGAAGAAAACATAAAGGCGGGCAATGCTTGTTAATTTTCAGTTTTGAAATTGCTTAGCTCATCCCTTCTGTCCAAAAACATAACAATTATAATTTACAAAACTATTATCCTTCCCACTGTTCTTTACCGATGTGGAACGTGACCCCTTACACTAAGGGAACAACAGCGCCTGGAGATATTTTAAAATAATCTATTACGTAAAATATTCGGACCGAAAAAGATAAGTAACGGGAGAACTTGGAAGGTTGCACAATACTGAATTGAGGGAATTGAACTTGGTAAATATAATTGAGGTTATAGCATTGCGTCGAAAAGGACTGGCGTGTAAGTCTTATAAAATGTAATATTTGAGGTATTTTGACAACACCGGGGCAATCTTCCTTTTATAAAACAGGTTTTACTAATTTATATTCTCCGCTGATCGCCCAAAAAAATATCCTTCCCACATAACATCCTGGATCAATAACTATCAAATTATAACTTTACTATAGTTTCTAACAATTCTGAAATATTTATCAACTTTAGATCTTCTTTTATATTTTTCTTTTGTGAGTTAAAACATTACCATTGTCATTATTAACTATATTGTACTTTATACTTAACTACAATGAGATATTCCAACAACTTTTGTGGCAACTTCACCCTTTAACCCTTAATCCGGCTGAGGAACCCTCGGGGGTAGAGATGATCCTAATCATATCCCATGGAAGTTACCCGTTACAGCCGAAATTAGATTTGAAGGGTTGATACGGCAGAGTAATATAGAGGAAAAGGAAAGGAGAAGGAAAGTTAAACCTTGACGCCTTCATGGTACATTTACTTCTGTTACTGAATCGTATTTAATTCAGGCGGCAATGCTATGAATGCTGCATCATAGTAATAAATCGAAAATAGGTTTAAAATAAATTTACCATTAGTTAATCTGAATTTAAATTCTCAATCCAATCCCGTACTACACCATCCTATTTATCTGATATCTTCCCTCCACCTCACCGAACTGCTACTAGTAAAAGAGTCCAAGAGAGAAAAAAGGCAGTTATCTCACCCCAATTTTTGATTACTTTAATGAAAACTACGTATAATTAATAGTTAAAATTGACGAGTTTGCCAAGTATAGGTAGGGGGAATAAAAAATGGCGGCTGTTTCAAAACCTTAAAAAACACTAATTTTTCATTCGGAGCTCTATATCTTAACATCTATATCTATACCAACAACACTAGAAAATCTAAGAGTACATTAATTAAAGAAGAGTAAATTTTCAATGTTTATCTTTGTAGGAGTGGTAGTTTCTATGATATTTGACAAAATAAACTCACAAAATGTTAATTACTAGTTGTTCGTATAAAATGTTGGATTTTTGGAAAAAAATATATCTCTAGATCCATAAGACGCACATATGTCTGTCAAAACTCAAAATAAAGGAAATTTAACTTACTATAAAGTAGTTTATGACACTTATCTTCGTAGGGGTAGTAGTTTTTAATAGTTTTTTTTATAATGATATTCATATATGAATATAAATTCGGCAAATGGAAATTTGTCCGAACAACTATAAATCAATTTATTTTAGCAAATTTCAAGTAAACTATTACTCCTACGAAGATAAATATTATAAACTACTTTATAGCTCATTAAACTAGCTTTAATTTAATGCTAATCTGTACGTCAAATGGTTTTTGAGATATAAATTTTTCAAAATAAATTCACTAACCACTGATCTTTTAGTACGTCCCAAACAACATTTTTAAGAAATGTTGCTTTTTAAAAAGCTATATCTCGAGAACTATTGGACGTAAATAGCTCTTTTAGGGCTAATATGTCAGCAAATTTACTCTTCTTTGAATAATGTTCTCTTAGATTTTCTAGTGTTGTTGCTAGTGATTAAGTTATAGAGCTCTGAATGAAAAATCAATGTTTTTTTAAGGTTTTGAAACTGTCGCCATTTTTTATTCCCCCTACTTTTACTTGGCAGACTCATCAATTTTGACTAGTAATTATACATAGTTTTCATTAAAGTAATCAAAAATTGGGGTGAGATAACTGCCTTTTTCTCTTCCCAGCTCTTGGACTATACGTTTGATAAATCATTTGTTACCCGAGCTGCATATCACTGGAACTCTATTTCCTCAAACATACACTGTGTAGTAACCCCTCGTTTAAAACCCTTTTATTTAATTATCTTTTACTTCACCAATATAATCGATATTATAATAGTACAGTTGTAACTACCTTTTTGTTTTGTTTTTTATCCATTTAGTCAAGTAGTTTTTATTTTATTTTATTCTGTATCTAAAATTATTTAAATACAATTTTAATATAAGTTATAATTAAGAGTGGCCAATATATGTTGTAAAATAATAATTGCCTTTGTAATCGTTCATTTTCATTAGTTCAAAGGTAATTAATAAATAGTCAACAAGATTTATTAAATGTTTTAAATAAATAAATAAGTTCATCTTAAAATTTATTAATATTAAATATGTATTTTGAATTGCCATAAGACCTTTTTCATAAATTAGTAATCTACGCGCTTCTGTAAACACTACCGACAACGTTATATTCCACCTAGTACAATAGAACCCAGATCAGTGCATTATTAACACCCACTAATTTTTCTACTCTCAAAAATATTAATTTTTATATAAATAATATCCTCAACATTAGAGCTTTTATGATTGGAGAAGTTTGTCGGGGGGTGTGGTCAGCAAAGAACAACATAAATAAACAAAACAATATTTATTTATGCCGACGTTTCGACCTGAGTTTCAGGTCTTCATCAGGGCTATAGAACAAAAGAAATAACAACAACATTTAGAGAAATATAAAATGGTAAAATGGAAAAGGAATGGTATACAAACAAATTTGAAATTATACAAAATATTGATTTGAATCATAAATGATAAAAAATTTATTGATAATCGTGGAATTAGACGTGGAATTCTAATTTCACTACTGATGCATTCACTTATTCCTTTAGCACAAACCAACGGACTATATTACGAATTATCTCTCTATTTTTATCATGCCATTATATTTTTTTTTATTGTATAATTGTATTGTATACTTAAGATGTTGTATTTACCTCAAGTTGTATACACCCATATATAATACAGTACGCATGTCAAACTTATTGTAATTATTATTCTATATGGTATTCATATTGTATACTGGTCCAAATATTCTATTCCCATAGATATTGAAGATATTTTTACCATGTTGTTATTATTTTTTTATAGTTTTTACCTAGGTTATAGCTTATTTGTACCTATATCAAGGCAAAATTGTTTTTCTATTGTTCATAATTACTTATAAACGTAGAAGGTTTACTTGTATATGTTTTGGCCAACTCTATTGGTTAGGTGCTATCCTCCAGGACAAATAAAATATAAAAAAAAAAGATTTAAAAAAAATAAAAAGATAAGTATAAATAAAGTTTAAAAAAAAATATCAATCGACTGATGCTCGACTGTTCACTCAAAAATAACCAAATATTTGACGAAATACTTGTGTGTTTATTCAAACGTTACAATTCCACAAACACAAAGCTCCTAAGTTACACCTTAAAGGTCAGCAAACTTTAATAAATGATCCGTTAATAATAACTTCCTACAAAGGACATTTAGAAATACATATTATCTAATAATATCTACTAAAATGTCATTACAAAGTAGTTTTAATTTATTATTTACGAAAATTTATTTGATTAATATTACTATATTACTATTGATAAACTAATTTATAAACATGTGAGCATATTATTATTAAAAATTAGGTCCCATCATCATAAAGGGTTGGTTTATATCACCACCAAAAAATACAAAACATTATACGTAATTATTCGACTTCGTTTCTATAACAAACATGGGAACCTGAATGCAGCAAACAATAGTCTTATAAACATGGTTAAATAAATGAAAGAACAATAATTTATCATAAATAATAAATAGCCTATAATATAATTTAAAAATATTAACTTATGAAGCTTTTTTTAGCCTCATTCAGGGTCAAACCGACAATAAATTAGCCTAAACGGCAGTAAAGTTGTTTAAACGCCAATTTATATGCTACAATTTCTAATTTAGCAAAAAGTGTGAGCATTAAGCATGCTTTTGAAGGTATGACAAAACGATAAGAAATTTGTCAAAAGCAATTACAGACAGTATGAAAACTAACTCCAGGTATAAAGATATGGCCTATGGCGTAGTACATGATAGACAAATGATATACTATACAAACACAAATATTATTTGATGACATGAATACTTATGATGTAGAATCAATAGAATCCATAGAACGCCGTTTTTCTATTTCAGGCGCTCTTAAAATACTGCTGGATTTAACTATCCTAAGACTCCTCTTCCCGTTTTTAGCAGATATTTCAAACGTAATACCCCGTAGCTCGCTGGGGGTCCTAGTGGGGCGGATTCGGGCGGGAAGGATGACCTTCTATTATATATCGCTTTCCTAGTTTATTTTGAAATATGCATGTAATCCAAATAATCTCTTATCCTCATTATTTACTATAATACTATTTACTATACATTTCAAAATTGTAATAACTTGAAATTTTTTTTTCCTTGGGTCTTATGGCAAAGGTTTTATGTTTTACTGTTATAGATCTTACTCTTATTGCTCGGATTACAAACACATCTCAAAAATCGGTTTTTGAGCAGTTACACTGTTGAACTAGGACAGTGATATGTTTTTATAATCATTACTACTTCATTATATTATATTAAAAAAAAAAATCTAAAATATATAAATAACAAATATACTATGCATTGCAGCATTTACTTTGCACTATGTTTTCTTCGATATTTTATGCTGGGGTTGAGCGAAATTTATTGTAGCACAACAAGGGTGCCACAGAGGAAAAGGTTTGGGAACCATTGCCCTAGACAGTGGAGCTAGACTGTGAAAATGTTATCAAATGTAAATTTGATTTATGAAAAACTTTATTTCAGAAACCATTGGACGTACTGATGTCTGTCAGCGCTCAAATTGAAGCTAGTTAAATTTACTACAAAATAGTTAATTATGTTTATCTTTGTAGGAGTAGTAGTTTTTATGATATTTGACAAAATAAACTCACAAAATCTTAATTTATAGTTGTTGGTAGAAAATATTTTTGAAAAAAATATATCTCTAGATCCATAAGACGCACATATGTCTGCCAACACTCAAAATAAAGGAAATTTAACTTTCTATAAAGTAGTTTATGACACTTATCTTCGTAGGAGTAGTAGTTTTTATGATATTCACATATGAATATAAATTTGGCAAATGAAAATCTGTCCGAACTACTATAAATCAACTTATTTTATTGAATTTCATGTAAACTACTACTCCTACGAAGATAAACATCATAAACTTTATAGCTAATTAAACTAGCTTTAATTTGAGTGCTAATAGACACTTGTACGTCAAATGGTTTTGAGATATAAATTTCTCAAAATAAATTCACTAACTACTGATCTTTCTGCACGTCCTATACAACATTTTTATGAAATGTCATATTTTAGCAAATTTACTCTACTTTAAATGACGTTCTCTTAGGTTTTCTTGTGTTGTTCCTACTTTTTGAGATATAGAGAGAGCTCCGATTATTTTTTTTTTTTTATCGCTTTTTTATTCTTTTTCATTTTATTTTATTTGAAGCTAGTCAACTTATGATTTATGATACGATATATGGTTTTTTTTATCTGTTTTCATTTTATTTTACATATTCTGTTAATTATTGTAATTTTTTTTAATTCTGCAATTATTTTAGTTCTATTTTGTGAAGTTTTATAATTTTATTTAAATATTTTATCTACAGATGAACAATTAAGAATATTAAACCGAACTTTAGTAAAATAATCGATGTTTTATCATCCATATTTATAGAACAACGTAAGTCATTTTTGTTCCGTTAAGGCAATCCACAGTGAAGGTTATATTTGCCTAGTTATCTACAGGTGACCAACCTATTCTAACCATGGTGAGGTCAAGTTTTTCATTGTGTGGGACCGCCACTTAATGAAAAAAGTCAACGCCACCAGGCCGAATTCGAACCGGCGCCACCCGCAGATCTCAGAAGGCCTAACCATTTGAGCTACAGACCAATGCGGGTCATTGATTTTAAACATAGCTGTATTTTGAGAATATAGCGTCCCTGAAAAGACAATAACAATATTTTGAAAAATAACTTTCATCTATGGAAATCTTAAGGAAAAATAAGTAAAAAAAAAAATGTTAAAATTGAAAGTAAGTAATCTAAGACAATGATCAAATTTCCATTCTTAAAATGTTTTTAAAGTAATTTAAAAAAAAAAAAATCATATCTAACAAAGCAAACATTTCCTTTTTGAATGTTAAGCAATGAAACATACTGCACACAATGATAACCCCTTTTTTACAATAGGGCTCATATTTGTTACTACTTTCAATAAAAAAATACCTTTAATTATAAAATACACGAAAATACAAGAAACTGCTCGTAGATTCCGATTGCTACACTTACTTGACAAACGCTCTAAACTTCCCATTCACAACAAAAATTAGTATACACTACGATAATCAGACCAATTTGGACATATGGAATTGAGCTCTGGGGCTCCACCAAACCATCAAATTCCTCCCGCATCCAATCCTTACAATCCAAAATCCCACGTAAAATCCTTGATGTTCCTTATTACGTCACAAATGCACTCATTCACCAAGACCTCAGCATTCCACTCGTTGCAGAATTGACCCAAAACAGATATGCGTCTTTTCATTCCAAACTCCTTAACCATCCTAACCTATTAATTCTTAATCTTTCATCCTTAACAATCCCTGATAATCCTTCGAGGAGTCTGAAAAGAAGATGGCCATGGGACCTTCTAATTTAAATAAATGTTTGAAGTACCACCGATGGGTGGTTCCTTCCCAAGATTTTCAAGTGTATATGAAACATACAACATATTTACTTATTGTATTATTTTGTACAGTTGTAAATTACATTAAATAAATAAAAAAAAAATTTTTTTTCCTAACAAAATATTAGATTAGATTTTAGAACAAAATAGGCAGGACATTTATAAAATTAGATTCAATTCCAAGACTAGTCACACGAGAAAGTACGATGGGGAATAAGGGTGAGTCGTAAAATCGAGCCCTAAGAACCTTCAACGAGACCCCTCCAACGACCTCTCTTCCGACACAAAGGGAATGGGAGAACTAGCTACCAGCCTATCCCTAGTATTAAAGTCTAAACACGGTCGGATGTATTTGAAGGAATTCATTAAAGGCTGTCAGAGATCCCCATAAAATAACCACAACGGATTCAGGCGGTTTAAGTGACTTTTAGCAACGTAGTAAATTGATTCAAGTCACCTCATCAAACCGCCACTGCTTTGCAACAAGAAACAAAAAGACTCGTCATACAAGCCGATAGGATGCAAGAGTTCAGATGGTGGTGTGAAGTTTGTTAAAATAAAAATTACTCCATGATGAGAAAACTTTATAAGTAAGAACATAAATGAGTAAAAAAAAGTAGTGCCAAAAATTTCAGGCATTCATCGGGACTCAAAAAAGAAAACAAAATATTCACTTATCCCAGTCATGTATACTACGATAATCAGACCAATTTGGACATATGGAGTTGAGCTTTGGGGATCCACTAAACCATCAAATTCACCCCGAATCCAATCCTTACAGTCCAAAATCCTTCGTAAAATCCTTAATGCTCCTTACTTTGTCACAAATCAAGTCATCCATCAGGATCTCAATGTTACAATCCACTTGTTTCTAACCTGGCTTCTCCTTCATTACCTAATAATCCTCCTAGGCGTCAGAAAAGAAGATGGCCTCGAGATCTTTTCCTCTAGAAATGTTATTAGAGTTCAATCAATGGGTAGATTCTCCACATGTTTGTATCATGTCACCAACAGCAAATTTACTTGTTTATATATTTTAATACAGTTGTAAATAACAATAAATACATTATTTCAAAAAAATATATGTATTCTTTCATAAATTATTACAATTATTTCTTTTATATATTTAATAAACAAAACAAAAAATTATTTTTTTTATTTTCGTATTTTCTCTGTGTATTTATTTTAATCTTTTGTCAATCCTTACAATGTTTGTATCTTGTTTTTCATTTAGCCCTGTCGAAGCTCTGCAAAATGGGGCGAAATGTTGGTTAGCAAAAAATAGTTTTCTTTTACTATTTTGATAGCTTTATTGACCGCCACCCAGACTATCTTCCTACAATTTACTTTATACGGTAAACTATCGAGCCCACAACCTACTAACCTGAGCGCTCTGGGACCCTTGCACCTCAGCTATCAGGTCCTCTCTAGTAAGTAAAAAGGGTTGAACAAAAACGTCCCTCATATTCACCCTACAATTATCCCTTTATACTCTAAGCCCTTGAGACAGTGGCCGCACACAACCTACCCCACCGTGACCCCTCTGAGTCAGTCAATCGATCCGCCAGAGGCCGCAAAAACTGGATCATAGGTCAGTTCTTACGACATTAAGTGCGCTGTGAATTCTACTGAAATAACACATTGTCAATAGAGATAAATTAATATATAAATATAATATAAAATAAAAAAGTCATGTATTATGATAGTACACTCTAAATCACGCATGATAGAGAATTTTAAGTAGCGAAAAGGAGACTATTATACCCGTGAAAGACTACATTTTATTTTTGTTTGAGGTTAAAGTTCTAAATCCCACTAAATCTAAGATTTTTTAGGCATCACATCAAAACGGGTTCGTAAAATCTAATGACTTTTTGCATATGTAAAAAACTAAAAATAGAAAGTCTTTAGAGCTATTAACATCCCTGATAAAGTTCTACGAAGTGGGATGAAACGTCGGAAAATAAATTGTTTTTGTTCTTTTTTACACCCTCACCATCTTCTTCATATTAGATTTCGTATGCATTTTTCGAATACAAAAATTACACCTTACACCCAAATTTAAAGTATCTACCTACAATTTTCAATTAAATTTTTTTTTGTTTTTTATAATTCACAACGGTCCAAATTCGGAACAAACTTGTAAAAATTCTGGAATTAGCTATAATTTCACCCTTAGTTACCCTAAATAATAAACGTAAATTACTTTTGAGAGAATCGAAATAAAGATATGGTAATTGATGTATTACATTTTTGTTCGCTTTTAATTATTTATAAGAATTAATATTTAAAAATAACCAAAACTCATTCCAATTAATATACTGACAAAGAAAACCTTGAATTTAATATTTTAACTTATATTATTTTAGCATTTTTATCGTCTTCTCTTCCAACTTCCACAAACCTACTTATTCCTAAATCTCTTAAGAGGATTTAGTTATAAGCAAGTTAATATCTTAACGGTATTTAATGATTTACATTAATAATTATAATCATGGTATAGAACCTAATTCCTAACATAAACGTTTTTAGGTTAGGTAAGCGCTCTGCCGAAACTCATTAAAAAAAATGGTATATTTCAAATCAATCAATACTAAAAGTTGTAAAACATATTTTTTTTTTTTTTTTTTTTTTATTGTGCTGCTTAAAGATTTTAAAAGTAGAATATAAAAGTTAATAATCTACTCTGACCGAAATTGTTGGCTACTAAAATGAATTAGGAGGCTGATTTGTCCTCTCCTTAAAAAAGGATCCAGTTTGGGCGCCAAAACTTTGTCCTTGGGAGTCAGCCTTCATTAAATCTCTGCCAAATTTCGTCTCGCTAAGTCTACGTCCTTCGCAAATATTAATCTTTCACCTTTGGCGTAATACCGCTTCTTAGTGTTGGATGTTTGGAATCATTTTATGGCATGGTTCAATCTACAAGAATATATGAGGCAAGTGTAACCATTTATCACAAACATATTTCAACGGTCACTGAATACATAAGTGCTAAATACAAATATTTTCATGAAAAATTACCGGGATAAATAAACACAATTATAGAACAAATCCAACGACTATCATATCTGACAATAAAAGGATGAGATTAAAAAGAACGCGGATGAGGGATCTCCTAACATGAGAAAGTAAGAAAAGCCAGAGAAAAGGTGCTGTTCTTTCTCATGTCTTACTTGTTATTCCTTTAATTAAAGTGACGATCTGGCAATCTGCTGATTATCAATTTTGTATCTGACAAGTGCAGTAAATAAAATATGTAAATAAAAGGAGAAATAAAAAAAATAAAAATGTCAGCAATGCACGGATAAATATTACATAGGTGAAACATCACAAAATTTAAAAATACGAATTAATCAACAAAAATGATCATAAAAAATTAAAAACTAGTCAATATAGACTGAATATAAACCCCCCAAAAAAAGATTTACGCAACAGCATTATCTAGGCATAGCATAAGCTATAGACATATTTTTGATGTTGTTGCAAAAATTTTAAACAGGGCCGGAGATTGAAAAATTAGAAAATTTATTGAAAATTGTGGTGAACCATAAAACGGGCATCAAAGGAATCGGCCAGCATTATTTCGACATAATTAATAAAATAAACATTTAATAATTAGTGGCCATGAAAGCTTATTCAACAATATTTACAGTAAGGGTACCAAAGTATAGGATCTCGGATGAGATAGAGCTTAGTGCGCCACGGAATCGGCAACAGTAAAGGGATATTGCATATAAAAGAATAATTGTTATAAAAATAATTATAAGAAACATCTCAAATTTTAAGTATATAATTTCATTACAGAACAAGACAAGAGTATATATTTTAGTACGATCCAAATTATAGGCAAATTTTTGAGTGTACCTACCACAGTGTATTTACAATATTAATGTATTTAGTGTTTTGGTTTCAAAATTTTAGCTAGGAAAAAAATTGTTATAAATTAATATTATGTTTTAGTAATGTAGACATTATAATATATAGTACAAATGTTTTTATTTATAAATTGGATGGATAAGGTGATAAAGAGGCATAACATAACGTAACATTCTTTTCATTTGTTGAATCTTTGGTGTGGATGAAGGGGTAGGTACCTAACTTAGTATGAGGTACTCTAACCTCAAATTCCAATTAATAACTGAGATACCTGGATGTAGAAGGGGCTATGGAAACTCCGAAACAAAACAAGCTCAAAAAAAAAAATAACTTTGTTTCCTAAAAATTTACTATTTGTAACAAAACCCCTTCATCCAGTAACCCCTTAAATTATAGTAATGTATAAATTATTAAAAAAAAAAGATTGTTTATAAAAAAATGATTCATATGAAAATGAAGTTTTAAGATAGTTGATAATTTAGTTCATGATTTTAAGATCCATTTCATTTAATCAACTCATTTATCAATCATCAACTCCATTTCATCTAATGTCATTTAATCAACAATAAATTATGGTCGAAGTTGTAAGGGTTTTTATTTTTCCAGAAATTATTATATATAAAAATTTATAACCCTCAGAATATCGTATTATTTTGAAATGTATTATTATAATTTTTATTATTCATTGAACATTTCTAATAAAAATTATAACCATCATCCACGCTCAACTATCAAATTAACCCTTCAATATTAGGGACTAACGACTGACATGGAATCCTCATACAAAAAGTATGAGGTCTACGAAAAGACAAGGAAACTGCTCGTCGATACCGACCATTACAACATTTACTAGACAAATGGTCTAAACTTCCAATCCATTACAAAATACTGATCTTTAGGACTATGATAAGGCCTATCTGGACACACCGAGTTGAGCTTTGGGGCTCCACTAAACCATCAAATTCCTTACATTCCAAAATCCTTCGTAAAATCTCCTTAATGCTTTGTCACGAATCAAGTCATCTATCAGAACCTCAATGGTTCATATGTTGCTGATTTGGCAAGACTCTAACACCAATCCTTCCATTACAAACTTCCTAAATATCCAAACCCACTTGTTTCTAACCTGGCTTCCTCTTCATTACCTGATAATCCTTCTTAGGTGTCTGTTAAGACAATGGCCCCGAGATCTTCTCTAGTTATTGGAGTTCCATCAATGGCTAGATTCTTCACATATTTATATCTTGTCATTTTATAACTTATAGCAAATTTACTAGTTGTATTTATTTTTATACAGTTGCAAATAATAATAAATAAATTATTAAAATTATTAAAGGGGCTTAGTATGCCCCAGGAGGGAACAGGTTATTGACCCACTGCTTATTTTACAGAATAAATAATTGTTTGCCACAACAGGATTCCAACTTGGACGCGGAATATAACTATATTGAATCTCTTCAAACTCACAAATTTATGAAAATTGAAAATATTGAGGACTTTCCCTGATATTTACAGCGAATTCCTGACCAAATAAAATTCCTGATATATTCCAAAATTCCTCAACTAGTATACAGTCACATTTAGCTGTTATCCAGAAGAGTGTAATCCTAATAGGGAAAAACATATTAATGAAAGTTAATTCGTTCCAAGTCACGAAATAAAAAAGAATACATATTTAAAATTTAATGAGATGGAACTTTTCAATCATACCAATAAGCAATGCACAATAAACAAATTAACGATTTTGTAAACTAATTAAAATTCCAGAATAACAAAATGAACAATTAGCTGTAACTGTTATTTACGTAACAGGAACATCAAACTCTTTGCCTGCGGTTATGCTTTTAAGGTAATGCCTTTAGTACTCGTATTGTTCCGTAGCTTATAGCTCCTTAACTAATGAACCATAACAGCCAACCAAGCTATATTTGCGGGGAATGGCTGTGCCTCTTAATGAATCGGTTTAACCAGTAAGCTAGCATTAAGGCCACAGACATATGCAGGCTATATTGAAACATGAAATGATCGTAGGTCTGAAGCTGTCTGTAGCGGAGGGAGTTGAGATGTAGATTTTTGCAGCAAGAACGCATCCCACCTGGGGAGTATCCCCATATCCCTTTTATAACATATTAAAAAAAAAAAATAATAATCTGAACTACAGTTGTTCTGGCCTCTTTTGCTCTATTGTCTTGATTTGGTAAATTCCAAACTCACCTTCCTCCCTTCACTTTCCCATTAATTTTACTTCTAACGACCTTAAATCATGCACCATTACATTTCTGCTAATGCATTTCGATAGTTTCAAAATCCTGAATTAAGTTATTGTTAGCAGAGATGATTCCTACTTACTGCAGAGTCAATCTCTTTGGATTATTCTTATCAATGTGTTAGTTAGTATTGTTCTCGTAAAATGTATTTATTTGTTTGTTTTTTTGGTAAACTGATCTACTGCTGTGACTATTATTGATGGTCTGATCTCACATTGCCGTCTAATAGCGAATTTGTTTAGCGGGTCACTGGGGAGGATCTAGGAGGGTGAATTCGGGAGAGTGAATTTGTTTATCGGGTGAATTAAAAATTATGAAATGGTGAAATTGAAGGAACAGAAAAGGGAAAGAAAAAAGGAATGAATTTAAATATTTGTATTTGGTGTATAGACTGAAATTGATTGCAAAAGGAAACTGTAGGGGAAAATAAAAATATTTTCTTTCTATTTAATTATACCATGTAATTATATGTAATTTATATGTGTCCGATTACGGATTGATCAGTGTGCTGTGTGATATAGCAACCTGATGTATTTGGGCAGCATAGATGAATAAAGTATTTCTCTCTCTCTCTCTCTCTCTCTCTCTCTCTCTCTCTCTCTCTCTCTCTCTCTCTCTCTCTCTCTCCCCCCCTCCCTCCCTCTCCCTCTCCGTCTCCCTCTCCGTCTCCGTCTCCCTCTCCCTCTCCCTCTCTCCCGGAGTATACATATTTCATATTTTTTGTAACGTTTCGGCCTATTCTATTGGCCATTTCCATCTTCATCCATGTGAAAATATTAAAATCCATGTTCAACTCCTGAAAGTATTTTCGAGAGTTTATTTAAAATTCTGTTATTTTTTAAATGAGTTATTTTTTCTCGCTGCTTTTATTTCTTACTTTATATATAATATATATGAATTATTGAATTATACAAATAACGCGTATATTGCAAAATATGTGGGAGTGGGTAGCTCATTAGTAAGGCATTGCACTACTAGCTCCGAGAATCTGCGTGTAGCAGACAATAATTTTCTGTCATTTTATTTAACTTTAGCCGAGAGTCAACCTTATGGATTTGTGGACCCTCCCCCCTCCAGGGGTCTACACAGCTTCATAACATGGGTACACTTGATTTGGGAAAAATCGGCGTCCGAGCGTGATCATGAACAAACCACCTCCTTGAACACCGTTGTTCCAGAACAGGTATTCCCTTCCAAATCACTGATACATTCATGGTTTGTAGCGGTACAGATTTTCATTTTGATTTACTGAAACATGTTGCAGTATGTAATGAGACAAATTGTTGTAGGTACTGAAGAGAGCTGCATAATGAAAGCTTTGCGGAAAGTCGAGATACTGATTTGAAATTTAATGATGCACTTACTGAACAGTACTCTCAACAACAGACTACATTGTAATACAATACATAATCCGAACACTATTCAATTATCTTTAAAATGTAAAAATAAAAAAATATTTATATAAGTAATGAAAACTCGAAACTCTCAGGAGCGTTATGAGAATTCAACAGTATTTTTTTTTGAGGATGGCAGCCAAATTCACAGAGGTTTAAAATATTTCTACTATATATCATATTAATTCGCTAGGTATTAAACTACTATAGAAATAAGTGAATACCGAGAGGGATAACCGGTACAAACCAGATGGGGACCGCTAGTTATGCGAGGGGGGGGGGGAAGCTAGTACTATTTAAAACGTAGTCTGGTCCCGGCAGACAGCCCTGGTAAGCCGCCAACTCTCAGATGTAGGCAACCGGGGTCTGCAATTTTAGGTAGCACAATGGAAATTAAAAACAGTTACCAAAATAAATATTACTATTTTAATTATTTTTTATATATGATTGTTTGAGAGTGGTTTAGTTTATTATCAATTAACACAATTTTGATCCTTTTTTTCCCTCTCAACTTTTATTCTTTAAAATTCCCCAACGTTTCGGCTCTCAGGCTATTCTCAAGGATACAACCTTCAATATTGATGTCATTACTTTAAAAAAAAAAAATTGCAGGTTAATTGCCCTTGTCACATATAACTTTTTTTTAATAAATTGATATCCTAGATTTAAAACTTTTTTACAAACCATTTTCCCTTCTTTCATTTATATTTACAACTATAAGTTAATTAAAAAAAAGTTATATATCACAATGGCAATTAGCAACTGCAATTTTTGGTTTTTTAAAAAGCAATGACATCAATATTGAAGGTTGTAATCTTAAGAATGGCCTGAGGACCGAAACGTTGGGGAGTTTAAAGAATAAAAGTAGAGAGGAAAAGGCTTAAGTTTAGCCGCCTGTTGAACAGATTCGATACTTAGGACTCCATCTTGACAAGAGACTTACTAGGAATCCACACACGAGACTGAAACGACATGAAACTGCTCGTATATTCCGATTGTTACAATACTTATTTGACAAACGCTCTAAACTTCTCATTCACTAAAAAAAATTAGTATACACTACAATAATCAGACCAATTTGGACATATGGAATTGAGCTCTGGGGCTCGACCAAACCATCAAATTCCTCCCGCATCCAATCCTTACAATCCAAAATCCTACGTAAAATCCTTGATGCTCCTTATTACGTTACAAAGAAACTCATTCACAAAGACCTTAACATCCCATTCGTTGCAGAATTGGCCCAAAAAAGATATCCGTCTTTTCATTCCAAACTCCTTAACTATCCTAACCCATTAATTCTTAATCTTTCATCCTTAACAATCCCTGATAATCCTCCAAGGCGTATGAAAAGAAGATATCGACGGGGCCTTCTAATTTAAATAAATGTTTGAAGTACCACCGATGGGTGGTTCCTTCCCAAGATTTTCAAGTGTATATGAAACATACAACATATTTATTTATTGTATTATTTTGTACAGTTGTAAATTACATTAAATAAATAAAAAAAAAAAAAGGTTAGCCAGAATCTCTGACGAAGACCTGAAAATTAGGTCGAAACGTCGGCACGAATAAATAATATGTTTATTTGTGTTTTTTTTTTGCTAACCCCTTCCCTCCCAACCTTCTCAATTTTTTTTTCTCGCTAATTTTTCATACTTATAATTTATATTTATCTATAGATACTGTCGATATGAAACGTTGAGAGGACAGAAGATATGACATTAAAATTACATAAAGATCCTAACAAAAAGACAGGTACAACAATGGGCTCGGAGCCTTTTGTGTCCCAGTACAATGCCCTCACCAACCGGAGGGCTATTGAATCCTTCTCTCTCTAATACTTTAGTAAAACATTTCCGATTAGCATCATATACGGTTCACAAATCATATTTCAAATGGACACGTTACATAATGTATGATCTGCTAGTCACGAGTGTTAATTTCAATGATTATATTGATTAAACTAAAATAGAATAGACGAAATTTTCACTAGCAGCAATAAAAGCATATCACTCGAAAAGATAACGTATCTTACATTTAACATGGCGATGGGTTTGTTTTAAAAACAACACTAACCAATTTAGCAATGGTCTCCCAATAATACTCATGTTAAACAAACGATCCTAAAAAAAATTAATAATTATAAAAGTGCCAATATATATTTGTTCAAATTTAGGTAGGGATTTTTAAAATTGAAATTTAAGGGTTCTTTAACAATTTTAAAAAGGAATTTTAACAATCTGAGGTTATCCAAAAATCCTTATTTTTATGAGAATAAAAAACAAATATATACAATGCTATGTCTTGTGTTTCTGTTTTTTACCCCTAACGATGGCCTACATTTTGGAAACCACATCAAATAAATGAAAAAAATATTGAGTCAGGTGTATTTTCTCCATATTTTATTAATATAATAGCTTCATTTATTTTCCCCCTTTGTAAACAATGCAGTTCAATTTTTAAATTTACCAACGAGTATAATTCAAAATGTTCTCTCTAATGTCATTCCAATGTTGTTTATAAAAAAAATTAAAATATCCCTTATTTCCATTCCTAATATATTATTTTTAATTAAATTAAAAAAATAAATTAAAATTCTCTTGAAATTGAACAGCATAGATAAGTAATATGCAATAAACAATAACAAATATATTTTAATTACCGGATATACTACAAAATGGATGAAATACCACAAAATTTCTAATAGATAGTGTATAAAAAAGTTACGAAAAGTCATCATTAAACAAATAGGTGTAATCCATAAAGATAATAACAAATTAGGAAAGGGAAAAATCCGAGAACGAAATAAAAAATAACTATAATGATAAAAGGTATGAAAATTTATTAATCATAAAAATAAATACGTTTAAAGAAAAAAAAATGTCTATTTTCAATAAAATTAATAAAATTTATGAGCAATAAATTATAATCAACAATTAATAGATAATTAATGGTACTTTGTAAATATTCTTAGAGAAAATACTTGATGATTAATGGTCAGAAACGTGGAGGTGAAGAATATATTATTATGGTAAAATAAAATAATTCCAAACACTAATTAATTCTCAAATAATCATTATTCTTACTTCGAATGTCCAAATTTATTGTATAAATAAATAAAGTAACTATAAATTTACACCTCACACTCGATATTCTTCTTCTAATTTAGAAAATTGAAAATCGATGCTAAACGGAAACGGAAACTGGTATCACATGATTTTATAAAATCTTACCAAAATAATGAGGAAGATAAAAACATTAATATAAATTACGAAAACACAAAAGAAAAGGAGTTCCCTTGATACAGGCTTATACAATAATTTTTTCAAGATTTTTAAGAGAAAATTGTCAGAAACAGAGATGCGAAATTCATCAACTTGCTAAATTATACAAGCAATTCACCTGGGATAAAATTGGGTTTGGCATTTCTGAATCTTAATTAACAAATTCTCAACCAACTGAAATGAAGGACTCGGAGGCAAAGGAAAACTTCTATCTCATTAGTTCTTTACAGAGATTAGGAAATGAAAAATATGACAACAAACATTAATTATCATATTTATAAGCTGAAAACTAAACAATAAGAGTAATTGTAAAAAGTTAATTATGATAAGAACAATATGAGGGTAAAAAAGGAATTAATATTAATTACTTTTATATTTAAATATATTTCGCTACGGAGAGAGAGAATAGTACTAAATTATTTCACCATAATATTTATTTACAATTAAGATCATGGTCATCATAAGGAACACTATGATAATTAAGAAAAAATATATAACTCTATGACTTCATATTCCGAAAAAAAATAATTTGGCATTAAATGTATTTTTTTTATTTAATGATCAATTCCACCTCTACCCCTTAGGGTCATTGGTGGGGCAAATGGCAATCACTATATTCTGTTATAGTATTTAGTAACTTTAAAAAATAAAAAACCATAACTATTTCATTTCCTTAGTCCTGAAGGATCTCATCATGAGTTGTTCCCTCAGAGTGGCGAAGAGGGGGCACTCCAATAGCTCAAAAAATTTATTTAAATTGTAATAAATATACCACAAAAAAAAAAAAAAGTAAGTGAAATATCTATTGTGAATATATGGTAAATTAAATTGTGAATTATTTTTATTAGAATCGATGTCATGGAATTATATTTTTTTGAATTGATGTTATGCGCCTTATGATAGCCGAAACGTAGGATTGATTTCAAATTAAAATTATTGTGAAATAATATTGCCTATAATTATTAGATGATATTTCTACGTTTTTCCTAAGCTGAATTATGTAACGTCAATTCACTTCGTGGAGATAGTTGAGTAGCTATTTGAATGAGGAATTAGTGCGTTCTATAGAACTGTAATCATACATCTGTGAAATTAAGTATATCTGATAACTTAATTCCTCATACATAAATGAAACCTATTTAGGGCACGGTATGAAATGATTTTCAATGCAAACGATTTCTTCTTTTTATTTTCAATATAAAACTAAATAATTCTATAAAAGAATAACAAAATCAAATTTATGGACTTGAAGAACGATAAAAATGTTTAAGCATGATATTGATTAACTTATAAAGAAATTAAATTAAAAAAAAGTTAATATACGAGTATCATTGAAGATTAATTATGGTATATAATTTATTAATAAAGTCGATAATTCGATAATAATATAATTAATATTATAGTACTTTGTTAATATTTCTTGTTGAATCAATGGAGTGGACACCTATCCTGGAGTGTGAGGTAGAGTGGGATTTATTCATTTGAATACAAAGACTTATTTGCACTCCTTAATGCATAAGGTGTGTTCTTTGCGACATCCTTCGGGAATTTCCTTCGTGACAAAAAATGAACTAATTTAATTTTTTTTTTAAACTTTTTGCTCCTACAATGTAGAATATTTTTGCAGGGAGATAGTCCGGGTGGCAGTTAATGAAAAAGGTACAAAATAGTAAAAAAAGGACCAATTATTTATCTAATAATAGAATGTACATTGAAATAGTAAATGATGAATTTCCTACAAATATTTTTCTAATGTACCGTTAATTTTATTTAAATTCAAATAGATAACCACTTCTCATTGCACGTATGACGAAGGATTTGCTTAAAGAGGCGGTTCTATAGGAGGGCACATCTTTGATGGGCGGTTATAATAGTACAACAACCGGGAAGGAAAAAAAAAACAGTTATCTCAACTTACTATAAAGTAACTTACTATAATTACTATAACTGGTTGAGCCTATTTCGAACAAACTAGTCGGATTTTTATAAAGAATATGTAAGAAAATTAAGGATTAAAGAGACAATAACATATAACAAAACTAGACTTAAGTAAGTAAATTAATCTATATCCATACAGATAGTAAAAATAAGAGAAAGGTGAGAAAAAAAATCTTCTAAATATCTGTATGGACAGATTAATTTACTTACTTTAGTATAGTTTTGTTATCTAGCATTATCTTTAATCTTTAATTTTCTTACACATTCTACATTTTAAATGGAGTATATATACATCGTAAATATTCTTCTTGTACCGAATTTAAAAAAGTTATACATACTTCTCTTACATTATCTAAATATCATTCAATATACCAGAAGATAAAAAATAAAATAATAATAATAATAATTGAATCTATAAAATATGTTAAGGATAAATAAGTCATTTATTTTTTAATGTTTTCAAGGCCTTAAAGCGAAATTGCCAATCTATTTAAAACTGACCTGGAAAGGAACCAATCCAAATGCGAGGCAACAGAGACAACACTGTTTACTAATTCCTTTAGTCACAATATTGTTTTCAAATTTATTAAGTAATTTCCATAATATCTACGTTCATTAAACATAAAGCAGTACTCCCTGCTGATATAAATTTAAATTAATAAAATTATATAAATTATTAATTGGTAATACAAGAAAATGAGAATAAATTTCGAAAACGGGTTTTCATTAATAAAACCAAAATTTCTGGGACTATTAGTGTTCACCTCCATGTAATTCGAGTTATAACTATCCCGAATACTTAGATCCTTAAGGGCGTTTAGTGTAAATATTGGAAATTGATTTAGTTTGATAAAATTTAATTTTTATTATTATTATTATATTTTAGGGGAAATGATTTATTATTATTATATTTTGTTTTATCATCGAATAAGAAAGTCGACATTTATTATTTCATAACTATTGTTAATAGAAAGTAAATACACATACAATTTTATATACCTTTCCATTTTGTTTAATTCATCAAGAATCTATGGAAAGTTCATTAGGCCAGCTAATAGCTTCTAAGCTAATGGGAACAGTGTTGATAAACTTTTAGCCTTTAGTTTATATTGTACAATAAAAATAAACATAACGTAAGAAAGAAGGAACACAGAGACAAAAATAAAGCGATTGGACAATCGTGCAAGGCAAATTCTGAATGGTAACGCCTTGATGTAAAGTGGGCATGATTTCATTTCGTGGGACCGTCATTGAAATAAGTCGACCCTCAGGCCGTATTGGAATCAGCACCACTGCAGTACAAAGGCAGCAAAGCCCAATATCTCGACTCCCTCAGCTACAGATGGCCCATCGAATAACCGACTATAAGTGATCTAAACTTTCCCACATTCATCCAGCCCGGAGGACCACATAATTGATTATCATGTCTTTAATTTAATAAGATATGTTCCTAATAATATGAAACTAAATAAAACATGATGGCTCTTTAGAATATGATAATGTACAATAACAATTATAACCTGAAGTCCGAGCTTATTTGGTTATTTAATCCATGAAAAATCAAATAAAACTGGAAAGGCAGTTCAGAGAAACTTAGTTTAAGTTATGCTTCTCTGAACCCGTGGTGTCGTAATCTCCTGGTTTGTTAGAAGTAGGCCAGAGGAACTTCTATATTCCTTGTTTATCATGATAATATACATACTATTCATAATTTTAGTGTCACCATTCATTTAATAAAAAGAATAAAAAGTTATCAAGTAAGCATAGTAATTAATATGAATTTAATAATTAATAAGCGTAGTAAAAATAAGAAATTTATTAAGTAAATATTGCAATAATAGTTTGTTTGTTTATATTAACTAATAAAATTACTCCTATATGTTCAAACAACACTCTATACTAGTAAATAACATAATTGTTACGTTATTTAATATTTCTATAAAAGTATTCATAATAACACAGTCATATGTGCTAAGTGTATAATTTTTATTTGAAATAATTAATAAGAAATCATAAATTAATATATGAAATCATTATTGTGGATAAACTGGGATAATCATTTTGTTTTGTGCAAGTATAAGCCTTAAGTGACGTCATCTCCAGAAGCTCTACAATAAAGGGAATTCCATGAATGATAAACCAGATAGTGGACCTTCGCCCATTGATAAAGCAGAACATTCATACGCTACACGAAATGTTAAATAAAATACTCACATAATTTACAATTTATTTATTTAATAATTTTAAAAAATACATACTAAGAGACAATTTCACAGCTTAAATTAAAAAAGTAATTAATTTATAAATAAAAAGTTATATTTGTTAATCAATTACAACACCATTGCGATCGAGAAAGTTCTCTTTGTAAACACCGAAGTACTTGGCAAGCTACTAAGGGACAGAAATACATGGTCGGAGCAACAGTATTAGCTAGTTTAACCAAATCTTGAAGATAATGGTTTTAATAAGTAATACAGCATATAAAAAAAAATAAAATCAGTAAGTATAAATGTAAAAAAAATAAGAGATATAAGTTATATTTTATTTAGATCGTAAGTTATAACATATAACTATTATTTAAAGCCTCCTATATGGTGCTTATGGTATAACGATAGTTAACAATAAATGGTTTTCTTTTACTATTTTGATACCATTATTGAACGCCACCCGGACTATCTTACTACAATAAACTAGGTATAATTAGTAATGAAAATCGATGAATTTATCAAGTATAATTAGGGGGATACAAAATGGTGTCTGTTTCAAAATGTTAAAAAAAAAATCATTCGAAGCTCCATATCGTTAGAACAACCAACAGCACTAGAAAACCTAATAGATCTCATTTAAATTAGAGTAAATTTGGTGAAATATGAGCCATATAACTAAAAATCAAATCTTTTCATAGTTTATATCTACTTCTTTTCAGGCACCATCAGCATTGTCAGGAATGGAAGCGGAAACAAGGTCAGAAAACTAATGAGTTTGGGTGGTTAGGGAGTTAATAATGAAAGGATTGATGCCTTGTTCGTGCTAGATCGGTTACATATGGGACATTAAGCTCTTTATGACAAAGACATGATTTTATTTGTGACAAAGAAAGAAACATAGAGGGTTTTATGAAGGATTTCGGATTGTAAGGATTGGATACGAGAGGAATTTGATGGATTAGTGGAGCCCCAAAAGCTCCATTCCGCATGTCCAGATAGGTCTTATTATGGTCATGTAGATCAGTCTTTTGTAATGAATCAGAAGTTTAAACCGTTTGTCGAATAAATGCTGTAACAGTCGGAATCCACGAGCAGTTTCTGTCTTTTCAATCTTGTATGAGGTTTCCAAGTTAGTCGTACGTCCAGATGTAGTCCAGGATAGCGGATCTGTCCGACAGGGGTAAGAGTAACATTATTAAAGCATACCGTAGAACAACCGGTAAGTTTACGACGAAGCTTAAAGGTGATTTTTTGTTGCTCAATTTAATCCTGCAGTTTCGACGATCATTTATTAATAGTAACCCTTTAATTGTATCCCAAACTCTTCAATCCTATATCACACTCTTCAAAGAATGGTGTCGAAATTGGAGGATTAAAATAAATCCCAACAAATTTCATCAAATTACCTTTACTCTTAGTCATAAACCGGTAGGTCATAAGTCGGTAGACTGCCCTACAGTATCCTTTAATTTTCTTTTTAAAAAATCAAAATTATTAGAGCTGTTATCAAGAAAATATGAATAATCGATTACATAAAGGTACACTTTTTTCTAACCTGTTTTCGATTTGATCTCGTAAAATCTCAGGCATATGCCCGCCTTAAATACGAAATAACAGTTTTGAACGATTTTGAGCTAGGCTGTTCATACACATACACATACACAGACCATGTGTAACCTCAAAACGTGTGTTTCCGTCACGTAATTAGTTCACGATCGCAATACTTCCCCTAACCATATATTCCGTATATGGACAAGAGAAAGTAAAAATAAAATATAATATAATATAAGGCTAGTCAACCTACTTGATCAATATAGATGGATGTGACAAACTCAAAGATAAAATAATATAATTAAAATTTTTAAATATTAACATCTACCATTGATAGCTAAATAACTATTTAAAAAAAAAAATTACAGACCACAAAGATCTGTAAAACAAAAAACAAGAACAGCAGATATAGGCCAGAGTAAAATAACATCTTCAGCTCCGTAATATCATCCGAAATGACCGGCCGCCAAAACAAACAGCAGATTCCCAGCGGGGTACCGAAAATATTCCCTTCAAAAACCCTAAACCAGGATAAACCTAAAGTGGAATGTATGTTTATTTAATATAAGTATAATGAATTGCGATTAAGAAGGTTCCTTTGACGTACGTATTTCGTTCAAGTACGCAATGATAAGAATGGCATGTTACGTTCCTCTCTCATTCACAACAAATTAAAGTAAATTATTTACAATACATTATCTACTTAAAGCCAATATTTAATTAAGATATCAGACCCTTAAATATTTAATTTGACTAGTCTGAAACATGAATGACGTTCATAAAAAAAAGTATTTTTTTAACAGCTCTTAAAATGGAATCAATGTTAAAAAATTATTTAATCTGATTAATAGAGCTTTTATCTTAAACAATAAATGAGTTTATTAACTGAGACTTTTTACACCCGATTTATACTAATTCACAAGGAAATGGTATTATACCTGGGGCATACCTAAACCCTATGAGATGGGAACCTGGTCCTTCAAGTGTTGTAGTAAATACCTGGAGGTAAGAGGGCCATTCCTCTCCGAGTACTACTAACCCCCTACATTACTAGGGGTATTCATTATGGTTTGCTGAATGTAAAATGTTTTAAGTATATTTATAACATACAATATATTTACTTATTGTATTTATTATTTGTACAGTTGTAAATCACATTAAATAAATAAATTAAAAAAAGTATATTTATAGCTTAACTTTATTAAAGGTTATAAGTATATTGTGCCCTACTGAAAATCATGTTAAATGGTAAATTTATGAGAGCTCCTATCGGATTTTCTAAGCAACTTGTTTTATAACCTTTCCTTCCAAAACTTCATGTTATTGTTTACTTCTAAGTTTTGATAAAAATAATTTATTATAACATTCTTAAATTGAGTGAAAAGTGGAAGTTGCGTGAATGTCTGGCAATTGAGTGTCTTGTTGATCTTCTAACTTGTGAGGAGGAGAACCAAGATGAGCAAATTGACAACTGTCATTACATTATTATTATTATTATTATTATTATTATTGTCATCCATTACTTTATTAATTTTAAATACATCAAAAACAATACTAACAAACGGTGACGAGCTCAGCTAGTCTGTTGCATGACGTCATTCTCCATTTAGCAGGCCTAGTAACAGATTCTCAACCATGTTATATGTTCTATCATTTTAACATGCTAAAAGAAGGAAATATTTCTCCATTTAACATGAGTTTTTACATTTAACATGTTAAACTAAAGATCATGAATACCCCCAATAGAAGTGGTAAAGGAAGGCTTGCCATGAGTGAAGGACAGGTTTATAATTATCAGTAAGAACCTTAATAAATAGTACAGCGCACTTCAATCATATTCTGACAGAGCAGATTCTAAAATCCTTAGATCTAAAGTATTTATTATTCGAAGGGGAGTATGATTATTAAAATATAATTAATTTTAAATAAAATATTTATACAATGAACCCTCCGAACAGAAAAGAAGATGGCCATGGGACCTCCTAAACTATACTAATCATTGTAGCGCGACTATCGGGTAGTTTCATCACAAGCCAATAGTCTGTATCTACAGTTGTAAATCTCAATAAAAATTTAATTATCTACTTATCGATAAGCAACCACCAAAAATATTTTATAACTTAATTATCGTAATTAAATTGTTCCAATGTTTTTCAAATAAAAAACCGTTATTATACCTTAATAGCTCTAAAAACTTTTCAGAATAATAACCTACCAACATAACTCTTACAAACCTCACAAAATATTGTTCAGGGTAATATTAATTACACATACATAACACAACAGAGAAAATAATTTAAATAGAAATCAGAAATTCGAATTATACCCTTTATAACGAATCGTTTTGAAATTAAATAAGGTAATAAATAAACTGCAATGGTTTACTTAACTAACTTATGGTTTAATTAACTAACTACACCTTATAGAGGTGGAGAAAGTGGACCGAGACGAGACTATCCTTACAGAGTGACGGCAGGAAACGACAGGTAGCTTCCGTAGCTCTGTCCCACTTGGCTAATATTCGCTAACCTGCCTTAGAGTACAATAGCCCAAGAGGAGAAAGGCAGTTATCTCTGCCCAATTTTTGATTACTTTAATGAAACCTATGTATAATTAATAGTCAAAATTTATGAGTCTGCCAAGTATAGGTAGGGGGAAATAAAAAATGGCTGCTATTTCAAAGCAATAAAAAAAAAATTTCCATTCGGATCTCTATATCTCAAAAAGTAGGAACAACACAAGAAAACCTAAGAGAACGTCATTTAAAGAAGAGTAAATTTGCCAAAATATGAGCCCTAAGATAGTTATTTACGTAAAATAGTTTTCGAGATATAGCTTTTTAAAAAAAAAACATCTCATGAAAATGTTGTATGGGACGTACTGAAAGATCAGTAGTTAGTGAATTTAAAAGTGAAGTTTGAAAAATCTATATCTCAAAAACCATCTGACGTACAGATGTCTATTAGCACTCAAATTAAAGCTAGTTTAATGAGCTATAAAGTATTTTATGATGTTCATCTTCGTAGGAGTAATAGTTTACATGAAATGTGCTAAAATAAATTTATTTATAGTTGTTTCGACAAATTTTCATTTGCCAAATTTATATTCATATGTGAATATCATAAAAACTACTACTCCTACAAAGATAAGTGTCATAAAATACTTTATAGTAAGTTAAATTTCCTTTATTTTGAGTGTTGGCAGACATATGTGCGTCTTATGGATTTAGAGATATATTTTTTCAAAAATCCAACATTTTATACGAACAATAAATTAACATTTTGGGAGTTTATTTTGTCAAATATCATAAAAATTACTACTCCTACAAAGATAAACATATTCACTATTTTGAAGTAAATTTAACTAGCTTTAATTTGAGCGCTAGATCCATAAGACGCACATTTGTCTATCAACACTCAAAATAAAGGAAATTTAACTTACTATAAAGTAGTTTATGACACTTATCTTCGTAGGAGTAGTAGTTTTTATGATATTCACATTTGAATATAAATTTGGCAAATTAAAATTTGTCCGAACAACTATAAATTAATTTATATTAGCAGGTTTCATGAAAACTATTACTCCTACGAAGATAAACTTCTACTTTATTTTTAGCTCATTAAACTAGCTTTGATTTGAGTGCTAATAGACATCTGTACGTCAAATTCATTAACTACTGATCTTTTAGTACGTCCCATACAATATTTTTATGTGAAATTAAGAAATTTTGCTTTTTAAAAAGATATATATCAAGAACTATTGGACGTAAATAGCTCTTTTAGGGCTAATATTTCAGCAAATTTACTCTTCTTTAATAATGTGCTCTTAGGTTTTCTAGTGTTGTTGGTAGTTTTTAAGATATAGAGGTTCGAATGAAAAATTAACGTTTTTTTAAGGTTTTGAAACAGCCGCCATGTTTTATTCCCCCTACCTATAATTGACAGACTCATCAATTTTGACTAGAAATAATACACAGTTTTCATTAAAGTGATCAAAAATTGGGGTGAGATAAATACCTTTTTTTCTTCTCGGCTCTATTAGGTTCCTGCATAAGGAACAAATAATATAAACAGGACAATCAGACTACAAAATGGAATATTAAAGGTTCTACTGTATTCCTCATGTGTGGATTAAATAGATAAAATACTATTATTAAAAATAAAATAAAAAAATAATGTGATAAATTAAAGATATAAAAAAAGTACTAATAGGTTAACGTAAGGGATTCATGATGTGTTAAATATAAAAAGTTTTAACAATCCACAGGAAAGGTGATATATTTGTCTGGTTATCTACAGGTGACCAACCTACTCTAATGGTACAGGATCATGGCTTTCATTTTGTGGGACCGCCACTTAATGAAAAAAGACAACGCTCCCAGACCGGAATCGAACCGGCGCCACCCGCTGATCTCAGAACGATAGAACTAGGCCTAACCAACTGAGCTACGGACGGTCCTGCTAAATGTTAAAAGTATAGGATTGTGAGCATACTAATTTAAAGTCCATATTATATTTTTTGGGGCAACTTGTTTTGTAACCTTGTAATCTTAAAGAGATAATAAAATCTCCAATAACTTCGTCATATCATCTTTCTTCCGCCTCATTTGTTCCTTGTTTTTCCCATTACTTTACAATTATTTTTATCTATTATTTTATTAGAATTTAAAAAGACCGAAAACAAAAACAACACGAACTACGAGCATCTATTCTATCAAAACGACAACAGACAAAATAGTGTCGAGCTCAGCTGGTTTGCTGCGTAACGAAATTCTCCATTTAATAGACCTATCAACAGACTCTACTCTCAACCATATTAAATGTTACATTGTTCTAACATGCTAAAAAAAGGAAATATATCTTCATTTAACACGTTTTAACATGTTAAACTAAAGATCACGAATACTCCTATTAGAAAATTAAAAAAAAAAAAAATAATATTTGAAATAGCAGTAAATAACTAAATAAATATTAAACCATCAACACGACTCCTTTGTTTTGTTAACCCTCTATCTAGTCATTTCTGACATAAGGGAAGGAGTGGCTCTCCACTCTCTCTAGAAGGGTTGAAATGGTTGGACGTAACCATCCTATTCTAACTGGAGTGAAAGGGTCGAGTTTTTGTGAGACCACCACGAAGAAAAAGTCAACCTACCCAGGTCCCAATCGAACCATATATGAACCGTAAATACTGAAATGGTAAGGCTAAAAAAATAATTTATTACAATTTCTTACTCACCAGATTGGAGGGTTATTTAAACATTAGGATAGAAATCACTTGTTTAAAAAAATGCAGATTGACAAAAACACTAACCTGAAACAAAAAAAAAAGATTAAAAATTAATAAATAGTAATTATAATAATGAAGAATTTTAGTTCTAAAAAGATTTTTATAGGTAGACAAATGACTCCTTTCAATAGGCCGAAATATATCCAATGAATAAATAATTCTTCATTTATAAAGTTCAACCCGTATAATTCTTTTAATCAATACTTATTGCTTATGAAAAGCAGTTAAAATGATTTTCTAATGAAAACTTGAATGCTGTTGTAGAATAGTGGGACTAAGCGTTAATGGAATATAGGAGTAAAGGTTGGCAAACAATTGAAAACGCAGAGAGAGAGATCCCACTTACCTCAGTGAAACGGTCCCTCCCCTTTCTTGCACCCATCCCCCGGCCAGTGGCTTCTGGGCCAATATTGTTTCCCCCTTCTTGGGTGGACCCAGCCTACACCCGGATATTGACATGTGACAAAGGAAGGGCTAAATTCCTTGTATATATTTTTAGATATGTCTTGTATATACTGTAAATACAAATCTAGGATGTAAGATAAAAGTGTTGAAATAATCTTTAAAGAACATCAAACTGTACTTCAATATTTAGGGAAAGAATTGACTTGGTACATAGTTAGTAAAACGTAAAAGCGGTAGCTAATGTTTAAGATAAAACGTGTACTAATTTTTCAAAAATTATAAACGTCTGTAGACACTACATATGGAATATTTCATCTTCCATAATCATAATTAAAGGATATATTATGACCGACTCTTTCTTTATAAACTTAGGTAGCTTCAGAATATACTGTAAATGGCAAAAAAGAAATTAAAGTAGAAATATGGAGATTAGAAAAATATTAACTATAGGAAATATTACTAAATAATATAATCGTATATGTAAAAGAAAACGTGACAATTCTCACTATAAGGTCTTAAAAATGCCAAGGAAATCTTAAAAAGATATTTTCCCATTTCATGTCCCTCCTTTCTTTAATTTAATGTCAATATTAAATAAATTAAAATTACTGTCATTACACGTAATATTAAAACAAAAAATCGCTGATATTATATTTGCGATAATTAAGGAAAATTTTCTATTTTCAGAAAAAAATTCCTGAATGGAAATTCCTGAGCTCTAAAATGCGAAGTTTGGTTGCAGAGAAAAGAACGGAATGTTGTGAAACGTAGAACCGTGTAAATAAGAGAAATATTCCAGAGGGTTTGCTTTGAATAATTAAGTTAGTTCTATTTTTAAATAGGTTTTTCCATTTCAAAACAAAACAGGCATTCTTCAAAGGAAGACGTCATCAGAAAACTAACAAAAAAATGAAAGATTTAAATAATAATAAGCAGGAGGAAGTAGTCGTTATCGACAAGGAAATAAAAAATAAAATCTGAATCAATAACCTAGAAAAGAATGATAATAATAAGTGGGAGAAAAAATGAGGAAGTACCAGGAACTGGCGATAGAATTGAAGGAAATATATAAATTGGAAGGTGTTACCACTACTCCATTCATAATATCAACGAATGGCCTCATACCAAAATCAACAGTGGCAGGCATGAATGGTTTGGGGGTACCTATAGACGTGCTAAGAGAGGCTCAACAGTCAGTTCTCTTAAACACAGCACGTTTAGTGCGAAAATTTTTAAACATTTAAATCAAAGGAAATAGAAATAAAAATATGAAGGTGGTTGGATTCCTAGGTTTCCCACCTCAGATACTCAAACCACAATACAGACCATAATAATAATAATAATAATAATTTATTTATATGTTTACAAATAGAGTTAGCCTCTGAAATACATGAAATAAATAAATCAATTGTAGTAATTTTACAAAAATTATGAGTTAATTATCGTTTATATAAACTAATAACAAACAAAATACTCAAGCTGGGCTATCCACATTCGTTAGAATAAAACAGTAAAATAAAAAACGTTACTTCATATTTAATAATGTTAAAAAACAAAACAAAAACTATACCTCCTATTGGGACGATTGGTGTCCAGCTCTAAGCAACAGGTTTTGGGTTACATATATAAAAAACAGTTTAAGGTCCAATCCTGAGGGTACAGACAGAAATTCATACCTTATCATATCATACATACTTCGTCATGTATCGGATTTATCTCATGATAGGCGGGGTATTTTGTCAAAAAGTGGAAACAAAAAACTAGAAAAGAACAAGGCTAAGTGAATAACTTTTTTTTCATAATGTTAGCAGTGGGTGTTAGGATATCTTAGCAGTGGGTGTTAGGATATCTTAGCAGTGGGTGTCAAGATATGTTAGCAGTGGGTGTTAGGATATGTTAGCAGTGGTTGTTAGGATATGTTTGCAGTGGGTGTTAGGATATGTTAGCAGTGGTTGTTAAGATATGTTAGCAGTGGGTGTTAGGATATGTTAGCAGTGGGTGTTAGGATATGTTAGTAGTGGGTGTTAAGATATGTTAAATGAACAACTCTGCCAGTTAAATGTGATATATCCGCATTTCCACGAAGGGGTGACTCTCATTGAGTCCTATACTGTCTAACCATGGTTGGGGGTCAAAGTTCTTCATTTTGTGGGACCGCCACTCAATGAAAAAAGTCAACGTCCCAGGCCGGATTCGAACCGGCACCGCCATAGACATCAAATTGGTTAGAATGTGTATTAACCACTGAGCTATGGGCGGCCCAAAGCTAGTTTAATGTGCTATAAAGTAGTTTATCACGTTTATCTTCGAAGTGGTAGTAGATTTTATGACATTTGTTGATGAAATTTTGTTCGAACTACACATTTATACAAGATGAAAGAATTATTCTTGCGGAGATAAATGTCATAAACTATTTTATAGTAAGTACTTATTTTCTTATGTGTATACATGATACCACTTTAAAGTGGCAGATATCTGTACCCTTAATATTTCCTGATATATAACTTTAGATAAACCAAAACTTTAAAAATTTTAGTTTCAAAATGACTAGAAACAACATCTTGTGAATTTGTCTTCTAATTTGGTAAATATCACGAAAACTCCAGGGAAGATAAATGTCATAAATTACTTTATAGCACATTAAACTATCTTTAACTTGAGTTCTTACAGACATCTGTATGTCAAATGATTTCTGAGGCATATTCTTACATAAATCAAACATTGGGTACAAACAATTAGAAAAAACATTTTGTGAATTTAATTTGTGACTATCATGAAAAATACTACTTCTATGAAGAGAAATGTAATAAACTACATTATAGTATACTAAACTATCTTTCATTTGAGGGATAAGGGAGGCATGTGCACGCATCATGGATCCTGATATATATTTTTCCCAAAATTAATTTACAACAGTACAAAATACAAATCAGTAAGGTTTTGATTAGTATTTTACAATTACTTTTTAATGTGTTCGAAATGTTTCTATTACTAACTTAATTTTATTTTTATTTATTTATTTACATATATCTTGACTTTGCTTTTATATATCTGATTTAAAGTAATTACTATTACTTATTGCCTTGTTTGTAATATTAATGAATAAATAAATTCTTAAATGAGGAAATGGTTGGGGTGCGGTCAGAGAAGAACAAATATAAGTTAAAAAATTATTTAATAGTGCCCACGTTTCGGCTATAATTTCTAGCCTTCATCAAGGCTAAGAGCAATAAACAAAATAATAACCAATGTAATAAATAAAACAATATAATTGTACAGAATGAAAATTAATAAAAATAAAGTAATGAAAGAATAAAAATGATATATAGGTAATTAAACATGCAAGTAAAATAACGTGATTAAGGAAATAAAAAAAAAATGAAGTTATATAATGTGAAGAAACAAAGCAATATAAATATTTCTCATTTTTATCCATCCAAATAACTTGTAATGTGTTCTTAACCTTCTGGTATTTTCGTCATCTTTCTAACGTACATTTTTGAACTCAGAATCATAAGAGGCCAAAGCTCACTTGGATTTCCGATCCCCTCCAAGAGCGTGTGTTTTATATTTTATTATATTTTTTCTTATCTTTCTTTTACCCTTTTTCCTTCTCTATTCTTTTCTTATTTTTCCTTACCGACGTAATGAATAGTTCACCACATATTATTGTTATTTTAATCACTTCTTTCATTAACTGGCGGTCCAACAAAATGAAAAACTTGACCACCAACCATGGTTAGAATAGGTTGGTCACCTATAGATAACTAGGCAAACATCACCCTCGTAGTGGATTGTATTAAAATAAAAAAATAAAAATATCTTTTGTCTTAATTGACTTTATATTTTGTTTCCTTATTCTAGTACTTAACTTACATATTCATTAGTTACATATATTCACTTTCTCTTGGTTTTTTCATGACTTAAATCTTTAAGTTATTATAAAATTAAAATATTCATATTTCTTTGTTCTTTACATTATAAAACATTATATTTTTATTTCCTTAAATATTTATTCCTTTTGTTTTCCACTTCTTTCATTACTTTATTTTTTATTAATTTTCATATTGTACAATTATTTACTTTTATTATTCTATATATTATTTTATTGATTGGTTGTTATCATGCCTTTTGTTCTTAGCCCTGATGAAGGCGAATTCGCACTATTGAATAATTGTATTAACTTATTTGTGTTATTCTCTGACCGCACCCCCATCTATCTTCTTCTTATATATATTAATCACGGTCAAATATCCTCTCATCGATACAAATTCTTAGTACATTAAAAACATTATTTTATAATAAAAATAGAATTTATCTTAGCAAGATTTTGACTAAAACATTTAGCTTTTTAAATCAAATATTCCACAAAGTTTGGCGGAAAAAAAGTTATATAAGTACCTAAAAACTTGTATAACATTTGCAGGCTTAATTTAACTTCTAACCTGATTTTCTATCGCCCGAGGGGCATTCGCTTCTTTATACCAATTAAGAACGCTATAGCCGATTTAGAGACCATTTTAGTAAGTCTAATAAATATAAACATTGATATATACTCATTTTATAAAAATTAAAAGCAATTTGTAAATAACTGATAGAAAATACAATTAAATTATTCTAAAAGACTATTGGATAACCCCAGAACAATTATTGGACACCCTTCTGTCTGATACGGCCGGACCTAATGGCATCACGTTCTAGTCGTCATTTAACCCCGTTGGAACGCTTAGCTAAGTGGGACATTCCTAATAGCTCAATACATTAAGAATATATTTATATATCAATATTCTGACCACACACGTATTAAGTTTTTAAATACAAAATTATAGTTTATAATAGGGGTACTCATGATCTTATCTATAATGTACCCCTCTTTCCGTCGTAAATATTTTCTTGCTTCCTTCCTCTACCAAGTTATCCAATTCCGCCGTCCATCGTACACCTCAGATATCCTTCAATTTAAATCCTCAGTGCATTCCCGCAATACCGGCTCACGGCCTTCAGACTTATATGTAACTGCCCTTATTTGTTACTTTACGGCTTTAAAACCCAATTTTGACCCCTGTATATTATTCTAAGGGATTAATCCAGAATAAATAAAGAATATTATTATTGTTATTTTATATTCCAAGTGAAAATAACAAAACAAGAAACAGAGTATATAAAAGTAAATGAAAGGTAATAAATAGCACTTCATTATGAACCTGTATAAAACAGCTTTTTAGAAATCGTTGGCGGACTTCCTGATAAAATGAAGTTTACATACATATAGCGATCTCTATTATAAGTATTCCTCGAGAAATTACTTTGGTTTCGAAACGGATAACGCTAGTGATTCGCAATAATTTTGAGTGATCCAACACTTATTCATTAAAACTACCACCAAATGGCACTCACACTCACTTCATGTTGAGTGGTAACCTTACGTAACATCTGTGACGTCAGGGAGATGAAGCACTGTTATATTGTCTTTTGCAATAGGTTTCTTTTTTTTTCTTTTTTTTAAATTGATTTATTGATATTTACACATGTACGTAAAATACATCAAGTAAATTTGAGGAAATCATAATGGTATCGTACAAATATGTAGAGAAACTACCCATCGGCAGCACTCTAAAAACATTTTTACTATATAAGGTCTCGAGGCCATCTTCTTTTCAGACGTCTCGGAGGATTGTCCGGAATAAAAGAGGAAGCAAGATTAGAAACTAATAGGTTTGAGTGGTTAGGGAGTTTGTAATGGAAGGATTGATATCTGGTTCGGGCTAGATTGGTTACAAATGGAACATTAAGGTCTTTGTGGATGATGTTATTGGTGACAAAATAGGGAGCATTTAGGATTCGACAGAGGATTTTGGATTATAAGGAATGGATACGAGAGGAATTCGAAGGTTTAGTGGAGCCCCAAAGCTCAACGCCGTATGTCCAGATAGGCCTTATAATTGTCATGTAAATCAGTCTTTTGTAATGAATTGGAAGTTTGGACCGTTTGTCGAGTAAGTGCTGTAATATTCGAAATCGACGTGCAGTTTCCTGTGTTTTCAGTGTTGTGTGAAGATTCCAGGTAAGTCGTTTGTCCAGATGTAGTCCAAGGTAGCTGATCTGTTCAACAGGGGTAAGGGCATTATTGAAGTATACTGTAGAACAATCAGTAGGTTTACGACGAAGGGTAAAGGTAATTTGATGGGATTTGTTGGAATTTATTTTAATCCTCCAATTACGACACCATTCTTAGAGGGATGTGATATGGGATTGAAGAGTTTGCAATAGGTTTTAAATTATACTTCCAACCATTCTTGAATTCCATTACTATTATTGAATTTAAAAAAATTAATAGAAACTGTTGGCAACAAATTGCATAAGTTTTATTATGGGACATGTGACAAAAAATCTTTTTTTTATTCTGATTTTGACATATAACATAGATTGTACCGTGACTGAAAACTTTTAAAAAAAAACATTTAAAACAACACCACTCTACGGTACTATCTTTTAAATACGACCAATCCAAAATACAATTAAAACTTTGTTTTGCCTAATACAGCGATATATAACAATGGCCAGAAGCACTTAAAGTACATGCTTCTATTAAAGTAGACTTTTAGTATATGTTCCTGGAACTCGAAGGTCAGGGCTATTTGTAAGCAAAGTAGGAGAGAAATAGTAGTTCCTAGTGTTGAAGACGATAAGGAAGATCCTCACAGAAGAAATCCACGAAACAAGATTAAGGAAACAAAATGTGAGATGGATCAAGGACGTAGCCAAGGATGATAATTATATAACTGAGTATAATTTATTATCATTTAAAAAAATTCATTTCTTTATCAAATTTAAATAAAGGATAGAAATAATATTTTTTAAAATTATAAATAGGTGATTGACCGTATCTGAATTAGAAGGAGATAGTCCAAATCGCGGTCAACAAAAGCAATTAAGAAATAGTTCCAACCCTGTATTAAATGCCAACGTTTCGACCCACATTGCAGGTCTTTATCAGGGCTAAAATGAAAAGATACAGAGTAGTAAAGCAAACGTAGGAGTATAAAAGTGGCATATAAATAGATCTGGAGCTATATAAATATATTCATTTAAACTAACACAAAACATAAACATAGTGAGGAAGTGAAAAATGAAAACTTAATATTAACTAACAAACTAAAGAGTAATAAACTGATAAAAAATGACATATATATCCAAACAGATTAATTAATCAACTAAGAAGACATATTAATTGACATAGTAATTAATAATAAACTAATAAATTTATAGTATTAAGGCAGTAGTTGTAATTGATACAATAAAGAATGAAATTAATGAAACTAATAACAAATAAAGTAAGTAATTAACTGATTGAAATATAAATAACCAAACCGATTTATTAATCAACAAAGAAAATATATTACCTGACATAATAATTAATAATAAGCTAATAAATTAATAATATTTAGTCAGTGGTAATTGAAACATGACACAATGATAGAATTATAGGATTAATGAAAGTGATGAAAATCATAATAAAAAATTGACTACTAGAAAAATCATATTAGTAAATAAATTAGTGGTAATATTATAGACGATAAACAGAAAAAGTAATAAGCCAATTTAGTATTATAGGGTAAATAAAAATATAATCCTGATGGGATCAATGTGGATTACGTAAAAGGTAAGGAGATATTTTTTGTATTGATTGCTTCATAATGAGAAATAAAACAATTCAATTCAACAACACCATATTTATTGTGTCTTATTGAATTGGATGGTCATCTTGGATGTTTTAAAGGAATAAAAAAAAATATATATTTATATGCATTTTCGTTTAAATACGACACTAAAATATAGTTTTTTCATGTATAATACAATTATATAATTATGTTAGAGTATAAAACATAGACGAATATAATGTATGCATAGATATCATTAAGAGGAGGAGACAGTACAAGAGCCCAAGAGGAGAAAAAAGGCAGTTTTGATTACTTTACCCCAATTTTTGATTACTTTCATGAAAACTATGTATAATAACTAGTCAAAAGTTGATGAGTCTGCCAAGTATAGGTAGGAGGAATAAAAAATGGCGGCTGTTTCAAAACGTTAAAAAAAAATTAAATTTTCTTTCGGAGCTCTATATCTTAAAATGTAGCAACACAAGAAAACCAATGAGAACGTCATTTAAAGAAGAGCAAATTTGCTAAAATATGAGCCCTAATAGAGTTATTTACGTTAAATAGTTTTGGAGATATAGCTTTTTAAAAATTAAAAAGCAACATTTTATAGAAATGTTGTACAGAATGTATTGAAAGATCAGTAATTAGTGAATTTATTTTGAGAAATCTATATCTCTAAAACCATTCGACGTATAGATGTCTATTAGCACTTAAATTAAAGCTAGTTTAAAGAGCAATAAAGTAGTTTATGACGTTTATCTTCGAAGGAGTACTCTTTTCATGATATTTGCTAAAATAAATTGATTTATAGTTGTTCGGACAAAGTTTCATTTGCCAAATTTATATTCATATGTGAATAACATAAAAACTACTACCCCTACGAAAATAAGTGTCATAAATTATTTCATAGTAAGTTAAATTCCCTTTACTTTGAGTGTTGACAGATATATGTGCGTCTTATGGGTCTAGAGATATATTTTTTCAAAAACCCAACATTTTATACGAACAACTAGAAATTAACTTTTTGTGAATTTATCTTGTCAAATAGCATAAAAACTACTACTTATACAAAGATGAAGATTAAAGGCTATTTTATGGTAAATTTAACTATCTTTAATTTAAGTGCTGACTGACATGTGTACGTCTTATGGTTTCTGAAATGAAGTTTTTCATAAATCAAACTTATTGTCGGAACAACTATAAATCAATTTATTTTAGCAAAAACCATGAAACATACTATTCGTACGAAGATAAAGGTCATAAATTACTTTATAGTACATTAAACTAGCTTTAATTTGAGTGTTAATATCATAAATTACTTTATAGTACATTAAACTAGCTATAATTTGAGTGTTAATATCATAAATTACTTTATAGTACATTAAACTAGCTTTAATTTGAGTGTTAATAGACTTCTGTACGTCGAATAGTTTTTGAGATATAGATTTCTCAAAATAAATTCACTAATTACTTATCTTTCAATACATTCTGTACAACATTTTTATAAAATGTTGCTTTTTAAAAAGCTATATCTCCAGAACTATTTAACGTAAATAACTCTATAAGGGCTCATAAATCAAGGTATTAAGAAATTGCAAAAACTGTGAAAATTGAACAAGATTTCTCAAAGTAATGATTCTCATAACCACCTTGACATAATTTTCTTCCGATAAACACTTATAGACACTCGACGTACAAGCATTTCATTCATCGGCAAATAGCATTTCGGAAAGCACGTGATCTTTCAAAACGTGACGTGACACAATCTTGTGAAGCAGAAAACTTATCAAATTTTCATTTAATTCTTTTTTGACATTTAAACAAAACTTAATAATTTTAGTCCGGGTAATGGTCAAAATAGTAGAAGAAAACTATTTATTGTTAACCAACTCTTCGCCCCACATTGCAGGACTCCGTCAGGGATAAATGAAAACAAGATACAAACATTGTAAGATGGAAAAATAAAATAAGAATACATATACAAAGAAAGTAAGAAATTATAGAAATTTATTTTTTTGTATATCTTATTGACTTGGACGTTTGACGTCTTCCAAACAAGCTCTGATGAAAGCCAGAAAATTCTGGCCGAAATGTTGGCACTAATGAATAAATTTTGTGACTTATTTGTGTTATTCTCTGAACGCACATCCAACCATCTTCTCCTCGTTACAAATAATTTAAAAAAAAAAAAAGAGATATTAAGGAAATATAAATGTAGATGAATAGTAATAATAATAAGTGGAGAATATGGTCGGGGCAAAAAAAAAACACAAATAAACAAAAAAGTATTTATTCGTGCCGACGTTTCGACCTCAGGTTCAGGCCCTCATCAGGGAGTTTTCGGTAGAGATTCTGGTTAATTCACCGCTCCCCCCCCGCCCGGCCATTAATCTGCGGTCAACTATCTAAACCTCATAATAACCATAATAATAGATGCAGCCGTATGTGAATTGTATATATAGATTTAGAGTAATGAATATTAGCAGAATACTTATCAGAAATAATAACAAATAAGGTAAAAAGTTAAGTATAAATGGGAAAATCCTAGGTGAAATCCTTATATAAGTTTTTTTTCCTTTTTTTTAATTACCTGTCTGTTTACCATTTACACCAATATTATTACCATATTTGTTACTATTTATAATAAGTAATGTTCTACTATTTATTACACTAGTTATAAATTTACAGTTCTATCCTACATGTATGTATTATAATTATTGCTGTATTATTATAAATTAATTTCCTATTCATCAATATTTAAATTTCTTTAAATTGTCTCTTTAAAAAAAAAAAAAAAATCAACTATCTTATCTAATAAAAATTTCAATAACATTACATATATATTAAAATTGTATGTCCTTAAAGTGCGGTAAATTATTGGGGAATATTTCACATTTTCTCCTCACATTAGAACAAAGAGCGTAACATTTTCAGCTTAAAACGTTAGTAGAGTTCTCAGAAGCTATTACGTCACCTTTCTTTTAAAATAATTTGCAATCCTTCTACCGAGTAGCATGTTAAATAGGTAATTTTAAATCCTCATCGCCTGAAAAGAAATTAATGACAAATGCTTCTTTTATTCGTATATATGTTTACGAATGATGTATCAATTTAAATATATAATATAATGCAATTTAATTACAGAGAAACAAAAACTAGGAAATTTAACTTCCCGTACTTTAAATAGTTTATATTACATTTACTAGAAAAACAGTCTAAACTTCCAATCTATTACAAAAGACTGATCTTCATGACTGTAATAAGGTCGTGGAGCTTTGGGGCTCCACTAAACCTTCGAATTCCTCCCGTATCCAATCCTTACAATCCAAAATCCTTCGTAAAATCCTCAATACTCCTTACTTTCTCACAGATAAAATTGTACATAAAGACCTTAATGTTCCATATGTAACCGATCTAGGCCGAACCAGATACCATTCCTTCCATTTTAAACTCCCTAACCACCCAAATCCACTTGTTTTCTAACCTTGCTTTCTATTCCATTCCTGACAATCCTCCGAGTCGTCTGAAAAGAAGATGGCTACGAGACCTGCTAATGTAATAACATCATTAGAGTGCAACTAATGGGTAGTTTCACTACATGCCTGTATCATTCCATTATAAACTAAAATTAAATTTACTAGATTTATGTATATAAAAATACAGTTGTAGATTTCAATAAAATAATTTAAAAAAATAAAAAATAGTTTATAGAGAAATTTCGTTAAACACAAATTATCAAAGAAATAAATTAAATATAATAATGTTCTATTGCAATATATTTTGTAATAAAATTTTTACGCTTTCAATAAAATGCAAATTATTCATGGAAAACAACACTACCTCAAGTATAGATATGAAATACGTAGATTTTTTAAAGAAACATTTCAATTAAAAACGAAAGTAATAAACAATGTTTTCACGTTATAAATCATAAGTTGTAAATCACAGTAATACATTTATTTTAGAATGAATGGACAGTAGGGCGGATTATCTATAAATAGGAGTACAAAACCTGGCAGCGAATGCATGGGGCGTAGGCCCAGTCTACGATATCCTGTTAAAAATATATTTTTAGTAGGCTCTCCGCCATTATATTTTATGAAAAATATTTTTTACTTTAATTATTACTTGGGTTAGGCGCAGTACTTTAGATCAGACTGAACCAAAACGACCTTTTTTTCACGATTCACTAAATACAGTTCCGTGGAAAAAAAAATTGAAACTATATTTTAATATAATATAATAATCCTCACACAAGACTGAAAAGACAGGAAACTGCACGTCGATTTCGACTATTACAGCACTTACTAGAAAAACGGCCCAAACTTCCAATTCATTACAAAAGACCGATTTACATGACAATTATAAGACCTATCTGGACATACGGCATTGAGCTTTGGGGCTCCACTAAATCTTCGAAATCCAAAATCCTTCGTATAATCCTAAATGCTCCCTACTCTGTGACAAATAAAATCATCCACAAAGACCTTTATGTTCCCTTTGTAACCGATCTAGCCCGAACCAGATATCAATCCTTCCATTACATACTCCCTAACCACTCAAACCCATTAGTTTCTAATCTTGCTTCCTCTTTAATTCCGGACAATCCTCCAAGGCGTCTGAAAAGAAAATGGCCTCGAGACCTTATATTGTAAAAATGTTTTTAGAGTGGTAGCATTGGGTAGTTTCTCCACATGCTTTTACCATACCATTATGATTTGCTCAAATTTACTTGATGTATTTATGTACAGTTATAAACATCAATAAATAAATTTAAAAAAAAAAGAAATAAATATAATATAATAATAAGTCTTCATTAAACTTCAAGCGTTCAATAAACATACTTGACAATAAACCATACAAGCAGATCTGGCAATGCTTCTCAATTCCTAGATTTAGGAATGTAGAAAGATTAGTTGAATACAATAGAAAATTTTATATAAATTAAGATATTTAGTAATTTACACATTAAATTAATTGCTTATTATATCTATTTAATATATATCATATCATACAACATAATATCATGTGGTTTTCCAAATTCAGGCGCTTCTTATACACGATTAAACTACTATAAAATCTCCTCTTCCCGTTTTAAGCTAATATTTCAAAAGTGATATAGGACCGTCGCTCCTCGGGGGTCTTTGCGGGGTGGGCTTGCCTTTTTTTGTTTTATAATAGTAAATAACATTATATAATAAAAATATTTGGTAAAAAAAGAGAAATAACTTTAACACGACTCAGTGGTTTAAGGCTCTATAACTCAAAAAAACGAATTTGATTTGCTCTTTCGTAACAAATTTATATTGAACTGCTTTACTTCAAGCCTCATTTTTAGTTAATAAAAAATTATTTAATAGAATCAGTAATTTTTTTTTCTCATTCTTCAGAAAGAGATTAATCTATTGGCATATAACAATCATGAAGAAAATGTATCATTTCTCAGCTCAAATGCATAATTTTTTGTCGTTTTTTTTTTTTACCGAAAAATCGAAATAACATATAATCTCCACCCTAACCCATCATAATCGGATGTACAGTACGACAGCGCATAAAATACTAACAAATAAATATGAGTTTGTTTTTAAAACACACACACACAGACTGAGACTCGACTCAGTACAAGTAACTAAATTATTTTAGTCAACAAACCTGGTGAGCCCCTTAACCATCAGACTGACACAAAATACAAATTTCCCCTTCCCAAATAATCTAATTTCCTCAGCTCCCTCTTAAAATGCATTACCAATGCAGAAAAAGACTGGTTTTCATCACATCACTCCTACGCCTCCTCCCCCCCCCCTCTCTGGGGTTTAGAAGAAGAAAAAACCACTAATAATCATTACAACATAGGACCGTTTTTTGTACCCCACGGCCTCGGAATTTATAATTAGCGGATTCGAAAAAAAGAGACACAGGTAGCGTTCTTAGATTTCCAACAAGCATTCGATAAGGTCCTGGCATCGAGGTCTCCTATAAAAACTAAAGAAAGCAGGAACACCAAAATACCTATACAATATTATGAGCTCATTCCTCAATGGTAGAACATTTTCAGTCAGAATTAATAACAAAAATTCAACCCTTAGACAAATCCATGCCGGTACTCCACAAGGTTCAGTCCTTTCTCACATTTTGTTCAACTTTTACCTTCACGACATCGTTCAGTCCACACACACCTCTATAGCTATGTTCGCTGACGATGCAGCTGTGTTTTCTCAACATGATGACATAATAATAGCTAGAAACACTTTGCAAAGTCACCTTAATGATCTATAACAATATTTCATTATACGGATGATTAGCTTGAACATTGAAAAATGTAAATCAAAAGTTTTTACTCTCCGTCGCCCACCAGAACCACCGGATCTAATCCTCAAAGGTAAAAATGTGAAATGGAATCCTGCCAGTGAAACAGTAAGACACCTACCTGGGAATTCACCTAGATCGCCGCCTTACCTGGAATCACCATATCAACATCAAACTAACTCAAACTTATGCAAAGTTAGCAATGCTATATCCTATCCTAAACAGAAATTCCAAACTAAAACCAGAAACAACTGTTCTTATATTTAAAACAATCCTCAGGCCACTGCTGATGTACGGCTGTGAAGTCTGGGGAGCGCATCCTTCACGAAAAGAAAAAAAACTACAATCTTATCAAAATAAAGTCCTAAGAATCGTAGTTAATGCTCCTTGGTTCATAAGAAATAGCCAATTGCATCGCGAATCACATATGGAGTCAATAGAGGATCACATCAAAAAACGGTTCATGAAGTTCCACTCCCAGTTAAAGGAGCAGTGACCTACAACCTGGGAAACTGAACCTCAACCCGAAGACTGAAGCCCAGACTGCTGCAGGACATTCTGTTATAAATATAAAATTAATTCATAGTCACACTACCTCAATTTTACTTTTTATTATTACTCATTTTATTTATTCACTATTATTTTTGTTTATTTTTTTTCTATTTTCTTCTCTCGTCCCTTTTTCAAATTAACTTGTTTCTTTTCACTATTAGAGGGCAATTATTTGTTTATACCAATATCATTATTTTTTTTCTTTTAATAATAACATTGTATATTGTTAGGGGTGTCTTTTGTACGAGACTATACCCCTCCCCATAATCAACTGTTAAAAAAAATATATATAATATAACGGTTATATCAACCATGTAAGGCCCACCAGGCCGATCTGGTATAAAATAAAATACCCCACGACCAGCGGTTCC